>NC_051180.1:160009023-160145564 GCF_013339695.2 Rhipicephalus sanguineus
TTTTTGTGCTGCCTTTCTTGTCCAAGAAAAAAAATAGACTGTTCTGCAGTATGCTGTTTATCTCTTACATCCTCACATCTCTTCAATAAGGGGAGACTGAAGATGCCGAACTTATATTTCAGACTGAATTACCAAGGAATTTGCCCTGGTGTTCCACGAGCACCAGATGACTTTGACCCACCATCAAAATACCACATATCTGCCAACGTACCATACATAAGGTAAGCTTTACCTTTTACAGCGTCGTAAACATCTTACACAGTGGAAACAATACATTCAAAAAGAAAGAGAATCCTACATCTTCAGCCATAATCTATGTCATCTTCAGCAATCAAATATAAAATGAATCAAGTTCTATTTATGTACAGCGGCAGCTAATCATACAAAGTTCTCAATAAAGAGGCTATCTTTAGCATTTATTATCATTAAATTGCCTCACAGAAATACCAGCATTTTCATTAAGTGCCTATTATTGTGCTGTGGTGTTTCAGTTAAGTGCAATTCTGTATGATATATGATACAACTAGCAATTATGGGCTCCTTTGTGTGTGAGTAGAGATTGGTTTCACCAGAATAAAGAACAAATTTGAGGCAAAATATACCGTTGGCAGAGGCAATGTTTTCTTAGCACTAGAGTAAGTATCAGAGTTATAAAAATGAACCTGGCTGCACTGTTTATGGTGAAGATAGCACATAGGAGCTGCCACCCTCTATGAACCTGTAACATCAGCAGTAACAAATAACTCAATGAATAGAGGAAGAAGGCCTTCTTTTTGCTTGCGTCAAACTCCTAAAGATTATGCAAAGCAAAAATTACCGTAGCATACTTCTACAAATGATCAAGCAAAGATACTGGTGTTTCAATTGGTCTATCAAGGATGACCTTATCGATAATTAAAGAAAGCTGTACTAGTGAAAGCTATGAGAAATACATTCCACTTCTAAAGCAATATTTATGTTTTATTGAGTGATTGCGATAATTTTTTGTAAGGCTTTAAAAAATCACGGTCATTTACTATGCCTCTATACCTGCAGTTCATCAAATATAACACGCAACATCGGCTCGATGGCAAGCAACTCTATTTTTTGAGAAAGTGAGGTTTTTTTTATGCAGATGTGCCCAAACAAAACAGGCTTCTTTAATTATTTTTCAAAGAAAACTATTGGTTTGGTTTAGTCTTTCTTCGCTCGGCACTAGTTCTATTACGTAACATGCCCAAATTTCGGAGTTGCAGCTTCGTTTTGCAGACCTTATAGCAACCTTGAACAACTTTTTTCCTTTCTTCAATGCAGGTATTTTGCAAGCATCATTCTGCAGTTCCAGTTCTACAAGGCACTTTGTGAAGAAGCCAATCACACTGGCCCATTGCACAAGTGCGACTTCTACAGGTCGAAAGAAGCAGGAAAGCTATTTGGGTACGTTCGCTTCACATTCCGGGCAAATGCCTAAAATGGCGGAGTGATTGCACAGTACTCCTCCAAGGGTTACGAACGGGAACACCGAAATCATCTCCAAGAGACCACAGCGGATGAACACGGTTTCCCCACGCAAAGGTGTTTGATGACACTGAATGGTAACGGTAAAATTACTTGTTACACATCACCAGGGTGTCGGAACGAAATGTTCTTCGTTTCGGTTTTAGTTTCGTTCCACCGCAAAAAGTTCCGTTCCGTTTCTGCTTCGGATCGAACAAAAAACGTTCCGTAATGGTTCGTAACGTTTTTTTTAAATGAAAAAGTTCGAAGTAAAGGTAATCATAAAAAACATTGGATTTGTGATGTAGTTACTTGCCCTCCTCTTAAGAAAGTGGGACAAGGGTAAAACACGTTCTTCAGAGGAGTGGAAGTAACTGTACCACGAATTCCTACCAACTAGCACAAACCAGTATTAATTTCAAAGTCATGGTATTTATTTTCTCAAAAGACAAACACCAATTTTTTTAGTGGGTTCAATGCTTTGTGTCAAGGGAGCGAGCACGATCTCAGAAGCAGCACGTCATTGAGTGTACTCTCTGATGTGCGAGACCGCTGTTCTGATAGAAAGATAGCCAGGCCTGCGCGGAATACGCAGCACAGTCACAGCTTTCGCTGTGACTGTGCTGCGTATTCCGCACAGTCTCTTGGGACAACTAATACAAGTACACATGCAAGGTACCCACTACACCATAAATCATCACAATTTTTCTGAAGTAGCGAAGTTCCCACTATGCCATTTTTCGTCATTCTTCGGAGAATCGTGGTACCCGCTACACATATGTAAGGCATTATGAGCACTTTGTGCTGTGGCTGATGCTGATGAAGTATTATGGCTGGACACTTTGCAGTGAGTGGGAAGCAGTGTTGCAGAATGGGTGCCTCTATTCCATTCAGTTCCATTCCGGGGAAGCAGAACTTGCCGCAATTCTATTCCTTTCAATTCCTCGGAATGAAAAAACTTAGCGCATTCGGACTCTGGGAATGGCCGGGCAGTTCAATTCCATCAGTGTAATTCCTCCACGTAAGAAAGGCATCTTGATAGTTTCATCGAGTTAAGAATGAACGCCCCATAAAGCTGATGTCATCAGATGCATTAAGAACTGCAAAAGTACGCAAAACACGTTACCAAGGTCGAGAGATAGTAGCTTGGTGACATATCTCGTGCAGTACAACCAGCCTACTAATTCCCATAGGGGCAGTTCTCCCGCTACCTATAGTATTTTCATGGTCAGCGTGTTTGAACGAATAATGGTGTTTTAATATTGTTTAAGCTTAAATGGTGCTAATGCTAAAATGACGACATAGCGTATTTTTTTGCTGACAAAAGTAGTATTCAAGAAGGCTAAGCAGTTTTGCCACGCGTCTGGAGCGGTCGGGACTATGGAGAAAACTAAGATTTGGTTAACGGGGAAGAAAACCCTCTAGATCTGCTCGTATTAATTGGAACAGTGCACCGCTCGGGCACCTTGTGCCTTTGCATCGAATACGGAACGCTGTGCCGCACTGCTCGTCAGCACTCACGCTTGTCAAGCGCGCCTCACAAGCATGGATGGGGCGAGGAGAACTTTCTGCGTTCGTCTGTGCGCAGGTATGCAATGTCTTCCTTGTCGCAAAGGTTATTTACGTGTGTCAGGTACTACACTGCTCGTGAGATAAAGATTAGGCTGTGCATAGAGTATTCGCCACTTTCGGGTGGGGGTATCAATGGGTACCAACGCGCAGAAATCATTTGTTTTCTCCTTTCAGTATCTGCTGGGATAGAGCATTCGTTTGTACACTAACTTATGCCTCGGTTTGTAGTAGGCGCGTTGCTTAAAAATGTACCGTGCTTGTAATTAGCCAAGCCATTTTAAAAATACTGCTTTATTGTTAATTTCGAGGCTCTGACTTACTAATGTTTGAAGTTCGAAAAACTGGACGTAGACGAAAACTTGCTCTATTTTCGAAAAACGGCGTAATTCTACTCCCATTCCATTTCGTGCAAAAGGCATTTAATTCCATTCTCATTCCATTCCTCCAAGTGTTGTCCCCATTCCATTCCGGGATCGGGAAAATGTGGAATGATTCCGGAGTCATTTCAATTCTGGTGGGACAACTCCGCAACACTGGTGGGAAGCATGAAAGCAGGGCTTAAACTCTCCTTTCATTGGAAGGGGGGCCCTCAGAGGGTGGCGACCTATATACATACATACACACATCCATACAGCCCTCCTTAAGAAATGGAAGGGTCCCCCCCCCCCTCGAGCTTCCCCTGACTTTAAGCCCTGCATTAAAGCACAAACTCTGCGCTATAAGCATTTTCTGATGACTGGATGTTATTTTCCTCTTGTGCCACGCCATATTACATATGTTAATGCGATTCCTTGCCCAACATGACGCCTGTATAGAGTGTTTTTGTGGAGGAGTTACAAGCACCAGCGTGGCACTGTGGTGGAAGACCCGACTGCCACACAGATGGCGTGGGTTCGAATCAGATCTGATCCTAGAAATTTGTTTCTCATTTAATTTTTTTCTTGTATCACGCGATAGCAGTCACGGACACTGACTGCGGCGGACAACTATGGTGCCAAAGTCAGCTGCTGTGATCTCATAACAGCTTTCGCTGTAACAAACTTCAGCGCCGACAATGCCCTCTCCACTTTGGCCTGCGTGACAGGCGCGCGAAAGTCAACTGGCATTAATATGAACATCTCTGGTTGCCACTGTTTTCGTTTTTCGCAGAATTTTTTGTTTCGCATATCTTTGCTTTGGAAATCCTGCCTGAGGTAAGCGCTAATACTGTACCCTGAGATATGCATAACTGCTCACGTTGCATGAGCTCAGTTGTTCAGGATTGCGAAGTTTTCTCGTGAACCGAAAAACGATTGAAAAAATTTCGGTTTCACTCCGGAACGAAATAATAGATAAAGTTTCGGTTACGTTTTCGTTCCGGTCAAAAATGTCGTTTTTTTCGGTTTTCGTTTTAGGTTTTCGTTCCGTTCCGACACCCTGCACATCACTGCATCAGATACACAGCATTTGCAGATGCTGTTGCTGATGGCACAGCACCAGGCAGCATGACCTAGAAAGAAGATCAAATTTTCTCCACGTTAGCCAAATTTTTCAGAGGCTCGCTCTATGTCTAACAGCTCTTAGCTATGCTATGGAGCAAAGCACCGTATAGTCTTCCTCTTTTGCAGTGTACTTGCAGCTTTATGTTACACTGTCAGCAGGTGTTTAATATCCACCCTGTAGAAAGGTGCTGAATTATTTTTGAACAGTGTACTGTACACAACAGTGGGTACCATTGTCTACAGTAACCTTGCCAGGAAGTTCGTCAGGAGGGAATGCACAGAGGAAGGGGGAATTGTGAAAAAGCATTTTTCTGCGGGCTATTCTGGAGCACAGAAATTTCCAAATAAAGTTAAGAAGTAGAGGTGGGGGGGGGGGGGGGGATTTTTTTCCAGCAAGCAGCAGAGCTTCACTACAACATGCACTAATAAAGATCACACACTAGCCTACATCACTGCATTACTGCACAACCATACAAAAGTACAGTCACAGAGACCTACTACAGTACATGGTGTAAAAAATGTTTAAACACGCGATATATGAATTGAAAGAAAAGTTTATTTCCAAGTTCCCATCAAAGCCTTGAGCATAACTGCTTGCACAACATGCAAACGCTGCCTTTTGAACTTCACAACTAAATGATGTTGTCTCTGTCCATTACTACAAAAATGGACTACACATATTCGATGCATAAGACAGCTTTTGGCTAAGTGTTTGTCATGCTTGTTGTAGACTTTATCATGCCAAAAAGAAGATTTTCAGTACATGCTGCCAAGACCCCACATTTTTTACGTCTAGATATCCACCCTGTAGCAATCAGCTGCAAAGACAATACTACAACCAAGCCCAGATATACTGAATTGTGAAGGGATCGCGAGAAAGGTCAACGTATTCATAATTAAAAATAAGATATGAGCGCTATTTTATGCTCATATAAATACTGCACGTCTTGGAGAGTCCCTTGAGATTCTGCAAAGCAATTAACAAATTTGTTGCTCTCAAATTACACCAAAGGCATAAATGTTGACAATTGTTTTTTTGTGCATGCCTTGTTGTGGAGACTCATATCTAACTGGGAGTCCCTCCACTTTCTTGAACGTTTGTAGTGGTTTTATTTACAATAACAAACAGCCATAGGCAGTATGCTTTATCAAAAGTTACTTCTGTAGCTATAGATGAGCTTCACTGCATCACACGGCTGTACTGCAGTGCAGCTTATTACTAAAGCGAATCTGTCGTTATGGAGTAAAAATTAAATACCAGCTTCGCGAGCCATCCGAAACTTAAGACACACATGTAGCTTGTTTTCCCCCATGGTTTGGTTTGCACTTCCTTTGATATTCAAGTGCCCTGTTTTTACATCTGCCATAACACTGCGGCTTGATCAGCATGAATATTCTAACGGTGCAAGCGAGCACTCGCCAGTTGGGAAAAGCACACTTGCAAGGACGAAGCATTCATCACGTTGAATGTGGAGGCAAATTGAATTTGCAACACACATAAGTATGGTCACCCAAGAAAGTAATTAGCACAAGCAACCGTTGGCTGGAACGATCGATTCTGGTAATGTTTCTCTAGGGTGACTATACATTGCTATACATTTGCATGGGATTTCCAAGGGGATGCTACAGCTATTTGATATAGTAAATAGTTCAATATACGTGAATTCAAGGTATGTGTGTTTGAATGTGCCCTCCATAATTCTACTCAGTTTAAAATTTGTACGCTCTTTGTTTATTGCCACAGACAATGCAAAAAGTTACCCTTTCCTCCGCACCCTTATTCACAAAACATGAAACTTACTGATTGTACAGCATAGTCAGTCACTGCAATAACATCTCAACATGCTGTGGCTGAACCAAGTATCATAACACACATGGTGCTGCTTCCGATTGTGCCTTCACTGCTCAGTAAAGTGCAAGACAGATGGAGAAGTGGCTAGGGCTTTTTATTATCAACCAATCACATGACCATCATTAGCGATTAGATCCATAAGAACGAGGCCTCCGAATTCCTGACTGAGCTGTGCAAGAGGTCCACAAGCCACATCTGGTGAACAAATTACGAGTGATCATGAAAGTTGTGCAAATGTAGGACAAAGAAAGCCGTACAGAAAAAAAAGAATTCTGAAGCGGAGCATACATGGTGGCTTAGAGTTCACGTACACACATGCATACATCATGTTGCAGGAGCAAAGCAAGGTTATACGCTAAATACACATTTTTTTTTCGTGCAGGGACGTGATGGAGCTGGGATACTCCAAACCATGGCCAGAAGCGTTAGCCATGCTCACCAAAAACAGGACGAGAGAAATGGACGCCAGTGCACTGTTGGAGTACTTCGATCCTCTCTACCAATGGCTGAGAGAGTACAACAAGGAAACATACGTTGGCTGGAAGAGCGACAACCCGACCGCTTGCCCAGGAACCACGAGAATGTGCCCTAACAAACGAAAACACAAATAACCGAGGAGTGAACGCTCCAGACATCCCGTTAATTTGCCTTCAGACGTTTCAAGATACATTTGATGCACCATGCATTTCTCGATCTGCAGGAGGCGCAAAACAAAAATCATAAATAAAAGCTCACATAAAATAAAAGTTCGCATTAATAAAAGCGGAACTCGGCTGTCACGGATCATGAGCCTCTTGTAGCCATTTCTTCTGATGTCAAACGTCCCTCTGCAAATGGTTACTGGGCTAATAAGGTGTGAATATCAAGTACCGTCATGACCATACGCTCTCCACGGTTCTTTCAAACCCATGACAATTTCCAATGAGGCCAGTTACTTTGGTGTTTACGCAACAAGACTTCATTTTGAATGGTTTCAATAGTCACAGTGTAATATAACCACTAAAAAGCACATGACGTGAGCATTGCAAAAATAAGAAATTGTGCGTTTAATGTGCTGAACTATGTAATTAACTGTAAGGGGCATCGTAGTGGAGGGCTCTGTAATAATTCTGACCAGCAAGCGCTCTGCAATACGCCATGATGCAGACTATGTGCGCATTCGTGCATTCTCAACCATCACAATAAAGCTGCTGTGCTCAAGCCTACATGATGTGCAGCAGTTCAGTACCAAGGTCATGGGAGCTTGTCAAAGAGAATGAATATCTTAAAATGCTGCTGATGAATGTTAAAAGGCATATCTACCATCCCATCGCATGAAATGTTTTAACGGTTACCGTCCACAGCACCTGTTCTATCTCCAATCTAACTGAACCTTTTGCACTGCTCTGAAGTGGTTGAATTTTGCATCCACTGAAAAAGCCAAGTAACTCTCCTGCCTTAACCACTGGATCAATGACTGTTAGCACATTTCAAAAGGACCACTGAAAGCCAAACTTTTGTTTGTGCCTTTTTTTGCTTTAACGAGTAGGTCTGTGTCTGAGAATCGTAAAATTGAATTGTAAATGTTCTAGTATGATGGGTTTAATTATGATCAATCTTGGTGTCACTTCAAGATGTCTGCCCGAAATCATAAGAAAGTAGAAAGTGCCGTCTCACTGCAGCAATCGCAACTGACCACACATAACATTACATGCGCTCAAACTTCAGCGATGTTGGCAACCCACCTTATGGTCCAGGAAGAAATGAAACAGGATGTCTGTACGAATAAAACAATACGGCTGCTGCGATGTCACCCAGAAGCCACACAGTTTAGAGTCAATGAAAGATACTCCAGAGTACCGCAATCGTATCAAACATGTTGGTAACACTGGGTGGTGGCTATGTCTCTTCTGGACTGTGACACACTGCTAGCGCACGTTGAGAAGAGAGAGAGCTTTCCACCTGGTTGTTGCTTTCTGTTTGCCATCACTGCGGTACATTTGGGCGTTTCTTCAAGTGGATATCACAAGTGATTCCGAAATACTGATAACTATAGCAGGCTACTAATAAGCACTGCAACTGTGTATGAAATGTGTGGCAATAGTTACTATGGTTGCATACTCTCTTCAGGACTTCACTGGTCTTGTTTTGCGTCAGTTAGTTGCAGCATTTACTAGGCTCAAAGCTATAAACATGCTTGCATGCACCCAGTGGATCCGAATGAAAATGCCGTTTACTTGCACACTAGGTGGATCTTGAGGTTGTGTTCACTGTAATTTTACCGCGAATTGAATGTGTACTCTATGTTCAAGTTGCGTTCATAATGACCGATTGCATCCTTTGACTGATTGTCGAAGTACCCAAGAGGGCAAATATGAACATTGCTTGCTGATCGTCTGATTGATCTGTATAATTGTGGTGAAGCATACGCAGCCATTGGAAGTTGTGTACCATGCATTCGCATATTGCGGATAAACACGAGTGGCCGAGCATATTGGCAAATTGGCATGCCACAGCTATAGACGTATTTCATTTGCAAATGTGCAATTGTCATTTCCTCACTGAATTGTCAAAGAGACAGGCCATTACCGGAGTTTTCAGAAGCACTACAGTCACGCGAAATGTGGCATGCTTATATGTCCAGACATAAGGAAACCTGTATTCATTGCAGCCAAGTTCTTTTTTTTAATCATTTTTTTTTTCTCTTTGGTATTGTCAAACTTGCATTTAATGCATTCTAGTAAATTTTGTTGCTGCCTGCCAGTACGTAAACATCGGTGTGATTTTTGGCACTGCCTTTCATCTAAACTTTTTTCCACTATTCATTCTTGGCTTCTCAAAATCATCTCGAATGAGTTGGTCCTGTATTGTTTTTCCATGAAAAAAAAATGTTGTTAAGGCTACCTTAGCACAGTGCTTGAAATGCTTCAGCACTTGCAAACAACAGGATCTGGAAAGTTATTGATTATAGGTTCAAAAACTTGAATGAACATATTGACACGTAACTGTCCATAAATATTTTTTGGGTGACTCTTTCTCGCTGAGAACCAGTGTTAAAAAGTTACACTTGGCATGCTACAATGCGATAGTATCTCTTTGGAATAAATATGCATAATGAAACAATTCAATCAAATTGATCATTAACAGATCACCAGAACTAAATGCACAATCTCAGCCACATTTCAGTTGTGTGAATAGGAAGCTGTTCTCGCCACAGTAGCTGTCGAGGTCTACTGGTCTACTTATTCACTAAATCTATCTTCAATAACTTTGCCCTCATTTGATGATAACATGCTCACTCGAAATGTATGGTTCTTTCACTAGTGTTAAGTTGAATGAGCCAGGCAAGTCAAACAGCTCACTTTAAGTACACTGCTTCCAGAAGTACATTGTTTGAAGTGCTTGAAGTACGCTGCTTCCAAAAGCGGTAAGTGGAGCGAGCAGTGTGAACCGAACAAGTAAAGCTTTCCAGTCGCGTGAGCTGGCCAGCAAACTATTTGTAATACTCTAGTAAAACTCGTTCTTGGCCTAGTGTGTTCGACATGCTTGAATATAAAATGTTGCGCGAAAATAAGACAAGTTCACAAGCGAGGGCACAGGGACAAGTGCAACTCAACTCAACAGAGACAAGCGACACTCCAATTGCACTTGTCCCTGTGCCCTCGCTTGTGAAAGTGTCTTAGTTTCGCGCGACCTTTTATTTTCAAACTATTTGTAAGGTGCAGTGAAAGCTTTTCTCGCACAAGTGGGTGTTCAAGAGCATGAAGCCTTTGCAAGCAATGCCATGCTGCGGTGTAGAATGTCGGTCATCTTTTCTGCATGGAATAAAAAAAGAAAAGCCTTCCGACACTCCAACTGCTACACCCCACAGGCATAGCAACCAGAGATGATGATGAGGTACTTTACAATGGCAACGAGGGGTCATGTGACACAAATAACCCAATCACCGCTACTTATTGGGCTACTTGTGTGTGGCAACAAAGCGCTGCTAAAACTGTATCCACGTTCTGTATCAATGCTAATGCACCGAAAGTGCTTGGAAGTGAGAGGTCATGTGACACAAATAACCTAATCCCCATTGTAAAGTATGCAGAAAACAGATGTGATCCACTGAAATTTTTGCCAGTGACTCAGCCCAGGCAAGTGTCCCTCCTAAGCAGCTACTAAGTGCATCATATTGATGACGATGTCATGAGTGCTGTCATTTGAGAGGAGTACTCATGCTTACTTGAAGACCATACTAAAATATGTTCAAGGCTTTGTTCGCACCTGACACACAGTCAGAGTGCTACAGTATGTATGCAGGAGAACAGAACAAGAAAACTAGCCCATGTTTGAAATGCAATTGCTGCCAGCGGTTCTTTAAAGGAGTGACAAGACATCTTCAAAAATATTTTGTAGCGTAGCTACACTGGCCGAGGCGGAGCAATTTCGCGTGGCAGTTTGAGAGCCGTGCTGCGCATGCGCAAGGAGCAGTGACGTCACACGGGGCACCGGAGCTGCCGCCACCGCGCGTGCCTCGCCCGTCCGCGCATTCCAGAGGAGTGACGTCACAGCCATGGCAGACACATTGGCGCCGGCTGGGCACCCAACTGTGCGCTTCCGTTGCGCAGTGGCCGTTTCACGCTGCACCGGAGCCACTTGATAGCGCCTCTTATTTTGCGCGCATATGCAGACGTATCAGTGGGGGTATACATATAGTGGGGAGGAGGAAAAGGAAAAGGAAACCAGAAGGACAGGGAGGTTATCCATTTGTCAGACCGGCTGTCTGGCATTTGCCAGTGTGGTATAGCCGTGGAGTAGGAGAGCGCAAATGCTGCTAAGCGGAGAAGCTTGACAACCAGGAAAGTGAAGAATAATCAGCTGAACATTAGCTAACGCTACGTATATCCTGGCAGAGCCAAGCTAAGCCACTGCGAATTTTTTTGTATCATGAGTGATGTTCCAGCCCCTGTAAGCCTGTAAAGAGTGCTGGCAAGAGCAGCAAAGCCACAAACAATTCATTGCAACACTTGTTTCTACAAGCAAGCTTTAAAGCGAGAACTGTTAGAGGATGACAACAACAGCCGTTTTTGGTGGCGTAGTTGTCTGCCGCCACCGGTAGTCTCCGTAACTGCTATCGCGCACAATGTGAAAAAAAATACAGGGTTCGAGCGGCGAACAAAATGGAAAGCCGGGCTAGTTGGCCTTGATTCATAACGTGCACAGCGCAGAATACAGGACGAACCACTTGAAGAAGCACACAGCGCTGTCTGTGTTCAAGTGTTTCGTCCTGTATTCCGCGCTGTGCAATTCCTTACGTTATGAAGGGTTCGAGTGAGATTCGACTTAGGCATTCTGCGTGGCAGTCGAGTGTTCTACTATAGAGCCATGCCAGTGCTTGAAACCCCTTCGCAAAAAGGCCCTATACAGGCATCATGTCGGGCAAAGAATCATGTTAACAGATGTAACATAGAGTGGCAGAAGAGCAAAATAACACCGGGTGTCACACAATATGAATTGTGCAAAGAGTAGGTGGTCCACAGCTACATATTTGTTACAAAAAGCTCAGCCATAATTCTTCTTCATTATCAGCCACAGCATCAACAAAGCAACGTCCACATAATGCCTTACAGACGCGTAGTGGGTACCCTGCTTCAGCATGATGAATAATGGCATAGTGGGTGCTTCTCTACTTTGCAAAATTAAGATTTATGGCGTAGTGGGTACCTTGCAGCTGTACTGAGTTTACAATGGACTCTAGAATGGCCACTCCTACAGCTTTCGTTGTGCTGCATGTTCCGTGCAGGCCTGTCCGTTGTTTCATGGACGACACAACGCATTGGTTCGCTCTGTTCTTTTACTCCCTGCAGCTGCCACAAACAAGCACACCCCAAAGAAATGCCCGCAACCACTGTCGATATTTTTTTTTTTTCAGGAGAAAAAATAGCCTAGCACTATATGATATCAGCAAACTTCACCCTATGTCATGGAATTGCAATAATGTTGACTATTATTCCAAGCCTAGCAGTGCAAAACAACTTGCGTAAAATATTATCTATAACATTTTTCAACATTCATACCTGCCTAGTGTCATCCTTGACAGAGGTCTTACAACCTGAAAAATGTGTCAGTACTGCTTTAATGCAGCATTTGTCTATAATCTAAATCTACGGTCTTGCTACTGGAAGTAATCAGCTGCACCATTAATTTGTTGCCACAGTCAGACCAAATATCTGTGGAGGAAGGTGTGGTGTGGTGCTTTGTCACGCTATAACAAGAACTGTCACCATCAGCATGCAGAAAAAGTCATGGGGTGTTCAAGTTTCACCACATGGCATTTCTATTCCTTCTACCTCTTTCTTTCTGGCATTAGGACTGATAGTGCATACTTTTAATACTTCATACTTCATGTAAACAAGACCCACCACAAAGTAATGTACTTACCTAAATCTAAGATGCAGCTTTTCTTTTTTTTTTCGCGTGATAATGGGTCTGAAAATTGTCCGCATGTTACAGTTAGATGAGAACCCAACACGCACTTGCGATTTTGGCAGCAGCCTGCCATCAGAGGGCTGAGACGCAATGTCGTTGCCAACACGAAAGGACTACAGAGCACATTTTCACGTGTATTTGGGTGTAGGTTCATTTTCACGCTGGAAAGCGACCTGTGTGCATCATATCTGTGCCAAGTGGAGAACAGATAATCGCCTGATGAAAGCTCACTGAAAAGGAAAGATACTTTGCATGGTGAAGATGGTGACAATTGAGCTTCATCATATCTTTTTTTGTGCACACAGGACTTATGTCCATGAGTTGCAAACATTGGCCAGGAATGGTTTCCATGGGCTGAAAACAACAAGATATCTGGACTCTGAATACAAGCTTGCCAACTTCGTTAAGCAACTCTGTTGCTTAACGATTAACGATTGCTTAACGAGCTTCTCCGATTAAACCCTTTTGGACTGTCTATTCAGGAGGGATTTTAAAGCCAGTGGAAACTGGATGCCAAAATACATGAAAAGAAAAGGGTTTTCTATTGGGAAGCACACACAGAAGAATAAATTTTTTGTTCAATCGAGGTAAACTGTGCTTGTCTCTTTTCATGATCATCGACACAGAAGGCATGCCATAATTTATTTCTATCAAGTGTGTGCACATAACATTCAGAAGCATTACTATATTCACAGTTTGAACCCACAAAAATTACAGTATATATCCTCTGCACAAAATTTCAGGTTGAACACAACAGCATTTCAGCTAGCGAAACCGCATATTTCCCTCAATGACGCAGTGTTTTGAACAATTGATATCATTGGTCTACTTATAGTGCTGCTAAGTTAGGACAAATGTGCTTGTTAGGCCACATGTTGGTAACAAAGATTGGTTTAAGGTTTCCAAAAAAGGTCAGGGGAAGGTTGCATTCTTTCACCACAGCTATTTAACGTATATACAGAATATGCACTCAGAAAGTGCAGCCTTGAAAACTGGGATTAGGAGAGAAGAGGAGAACACAGATAACTAACTTAGGACGTGCAGATGACAGCATATCAATAGCATTTTAGTCAAGCGAGTCAGCAGTTCAATGGAGAGAAAATTAATGTTAGTTAAAGATGAAGGCGAAAGAAAACAAGGCCATCCGTACGCACAATGGTTAAATGGTATTGTGGATGCCACAGGGAAACGTATAGGGCAGCTTAAAGAACTTTAAACCAGAACGCACAGTTCTGGTTGCACCAGTGATGGTTGTGCATGCATGGCTATTATAGCAAATATGGGAAAGAAGTGGAAACCACAAGGAAAGTGAAGAACAAAGATAAAATGGCACACAACGTTTAATCACACACAAAATTTAGTTAGTCAGTTCTATCAGGGCCTCAACAACATTTCCTTGGTGCTCCCGCAGTTTGAGTTCAGCGACTGATCGAGGAATCTCCATTTCTTGCATCTGAAGAAAAAAAAAAGCCAAAGGGTGCACATGTGTGTGCTGAACACATACTCTTCGCTGTGTGATACGAAATGCTGCAAGTGTCTATAGAGTAGCATGCAAATAGGCAGACCAAGCATACATAAATCTACTGCCTAAACCAACAGTTCCTTGTATCTCTAATTTTGCATTGATATGGAATTTTGTAGCGTATATTTTAAACCCACATTATGGTGGTTTATGCTTGACTCTTTTGCCCAGAACCAATCAGAATTATGTATAATCTCAGTTAATGCCACATAGAGAAAACTGCAGTACCTTTGCTGCCTTCTATTCACAAGTGCATGTTTGTCTAACTTGTACTGAAATGCTTTTACAATATCAACATACTTGCCTAGCAGCGAAATTTTAATTTCGAATTTTTTTCTGTTTTGTTTTCTTCTTTTAATTGTACGTAAAGCACACATGTTATGCGGATGAATGGGTCACAAAAGCTGGAAAGACAAAAGACTTTATTTGGCAGCACCCTGAAAGCTCAGAGTTTGGTTTAATGATACTACTGCACATTTAACATGCGTTCAGCTGATGCTGGAATATGCTTGTCCCCTCCGGAATTCATCAGAGGTCAATCTGACTGACTGTTCAAAAAATAGTGCAACAATGACCAGCTAAGCTTGTCCTGGGCCAATATGGCAGAGGGAAGAGCATCACTGCAATGAAGCATGCTAATGGCTCGAAGCGTTTTTCTTTAGTATTTTATCGTATCGCGTTGAGGTCCCGAACCTCAACACGATACAAGACTGGATGGGGTGGAACAAGCCCCAAAACCAATTCAAATGACACCAAAAAACCCAGAAATCAACAACCATCTTCACCACCTACAGGAAGCAAGACGAAGCGTCACCGAAAGGTAGAAGGAGCAATGGCACAACCGAAATCTCGGTAAGCGCATAGACAACTTACGGAGGTAGCCAATGCGTACTCACAAGAGCTGTGCACTAGCAAATGGAGGAATTTCTGCAGCTTTCTTCGAGGAAATTTAAACAAAAAGTAAACATCGGCAATCCCTCGCAATACGCCCATTCTCACAGACACGCAAAGAGAAACGATGTCCACCCCGTGGAGAATAAATTGCTACGCAGGCTCAGATGCAGAGCTTCTTTGCGAGCTTCAAGACACGCACCTGGGAAAAAGGCTGACCTCCATTACCATATATGGGTTCAGCAAACCCTGCCCACAATAAACCAATATCACTCCCAGAAGTGTACATTGCAGCACAGTCTTTCAGGAACACTGCGCCCGCACCGGATCATATCATGAATTAGTTTCTGATCAAACTTGAGTCCCGAAACCCTAGAGCAGCTCACAAAGCTCCCTAACAACACAATTTGGAAGACAGGACGATCCATACCACCTGAATGAAAAGAGGCTGAGATAATCCTAATACCCAAGCCAGGCTAACCAGAATTGCTCCAGAACCTCATAACAGTATCATTAACCGCCTAGGTAAACTTGTCGAGGAAGTCACATGAATTGGTAAGTAGTGCCTAGATGACAACAAACTCCTACCAAATTCCATGCTTAGTTTCCAATGGGGAACTTCCACGCAGGCGGTCTTCCTTCCCCTTCGTGATGAAGTTCTGAACCCAACACTGAGAAGCACAAATAGGATCCTGCTGGCAATTGATGTGCGGAAAGCCTTTGATGACGTATCTCATGACACAATACTGACCAGCCTACACAAGATAGGTTTTGGGGACAGAACGTGCAGCTACGCGCAGAGTTTTCTCAACCACAGAATGGTGGCCACAGGGATGGGCCACCTAATAGAGGAGAGGACTCACATAGGCACTCCACAGGGCTGTGTACTGCCCCTCCTACTTTTCAACATAGGGATGCAGAGATTGTCTCTAACATTGAAGGAAAACCAAGAACTTGGAGTAGACATCTATGCAGATGTCAACCTTGGGGCGATGAATGGACCCTATGGAGACTGGCAAGTAGTGATGCAGAACTATCGGTAAATTGACTATCGATAGTATCGATAGTTTTTTTAAACTATCAATAGTGCAAACAAACTATCGATAGTGCAATCTGTAGTACCATTGTTAATATTACTGTAGCAATATTACTGCCACGCGTGTTTGTTGCCTTGTTTTGACGTATTCAGGTTTCACCCACAAAAACTGTTAGCAACGTTTGACGCAAACCGCGCCGTAATGTTTCAGAAGCTTTACAATTGTTTGAGATCATTCTGTTAAGATTACGCACCAGACACGAATAGTCAAGTTTATTCGAGAGTTTACACGAGCACCAGCAATAATGCTGCAAGGTTTGATGATTGATGTATAAAGGACGACGCGTTCTACCGATGATCAGATAACTCAGCGGCTGACGACTGCTCCCGCCGCTGTCAGTGCACGGCATGTATCGCTTGCATTTTGAGTTTTGATTTTCTGGGCACAACTTCACCCCAAGGAAGAGCTCCGTATTTCCCAGTCTTGCTGCAGCATTCTTCATCGTCACAACTACGTGAAAATACTATCGATAGTGGTGTGAATAATGATGCGGTCGCTGGCCGGCCATATTGCCAAAATATTCGCTTAATTTATGAGCAATTTTTGGCAGAGAAATTAATTATTTCCGCAGTGAAAATGGTAGAATACATCCATCAATAAATTTGTATCCAAAAGCAACCAGTTACACCTTACAATTATTTTTCTTGCTCTTTTTTTATTTTGAAATCATAAAATACAATATCAATTTGAAGCCGCGCAGTCCCACCACATGTAAAGGCTTCCTTTCTGCTACAGCTGAACAGTTTGACTTTATGATCATGTGTCAGCAAAGCACTCTGGTTAATAACACAAGCATGTCAACCTTTTTGCCCTTCAGCCTGCTCCTCCGGCTCCACTATGCACCACACGCGCGGGGAACCATGTTTATTCGGCAGTTAGTCGGCACTGTTGATTTTATACTATCGATAGTACCATCGAATTTTTCACTATCGATAGCGCTATCGATAGTATTTTTCACAATCGATAGTTCAATAGTGACTCAGCTATCGATAGTATCGATAGTAACATCGATAGTTCTGCATCACTAGTGGCAAGACACTATACAAAGAGTGATCGACACAACTGAAGAACATGCAAAGAGGGTGGGCATAAAATGTGTGTCGGAAAATTCTGAATTCATACAAATCAGACCTAAAGACACTTGGCGGGACCCCCCCCCCCCAATCCTGGACCTGGAGCGGAACAGAAGCCAGGTAAAACAAGCGCCGGAGCTTAGGGTGCTCGGAGTGTTGATACAGGAGATGGGCAGCGTGTCATCAAAACAAACTGAAACACGCCTACACATCCTACACGTACTAGGACCAAACTTCCAAGACCATGGCATCACATAGTGTCCCCCTCGCGAAGCAGTAGCGGGAAATGAATGGGCAGACTGCCTGGCTCGAGCATTAACTTTCCAAACTGCATACATGCCAAACTAGGTAGAATACCTCATAACAACGCTTCCACAAGATATCATCGCAAGCCAAAAACGTGCCTGGCTCACAATGACACCACCCCAGCCTAATCTCACACGTTGGCAATCCAGACACTGGACACACCTACAAACTAACACATATCTCAACATACATGCTCTCAACAAAATATGTCCGTCTCAATGTGCTGACTGCGGCCCTTGTTGCAGTGTTACACCTACCCTCCTTCACATAATTTGGCACTTCAGATGAAGACTAACTGATCCCTCACCACATACAATGAATTTGAAAGGACGTGGAAAGTAAGACTCGTGCAGCAGGAGCTGGAAAACCAACAGGCAACCTTGCACCAGGCTGAGCGAGCTGCCCCAGCCAGCGTTACCCTGGAATAGGGACTCCACCAGCAAGTACGTCACTTCGTTGTTTGATTAAAAAAGTCTATTCTTCCTGCTGTCACTGATCGGCCCATAGGTCATGTGGGAAGCCCATTATGACGCATTATTGCACTTCTGAAGTGCCATGTGCATGGTGAACAAGAAAGGTGAGGTGTCCCTTCTAACACAGATGGCGCCACCACTTCATCACTACGTGTAATAGGTACTTCTTGCCTGGCATTGCCGAGACAGCATTCTCAATTTGCTTTAAATGAAACATCTGTAGGAGGCACCCAGAGCTGGTATTAAAATGTACGCATTGGAAGACACCATTTCTGTGTGAAATATTAGAATGAACAAGTCAGATGTCTAGGCAGAACAGTGACCTATGCTTGGCACACCAATATAAGCGACATTTGGTACGCGTCTATTTTTATTAAATGTTTCAAGTACTCACAATGAGCTCCACGTCCTCCTTCTTGATGACCACTTTGGAGAGCTCCTTTTGTCGTGCCGCCTTCTCTGCCGTTTCTTTCGAGTGTCGATCACCAATCATGGACATAGCCTTGAGTCAAAAAATCAATGTCACATTAGGTAAGCGCTGTTTAATCTTCGTGACGACACTCATTGCATTTGTGGCGTGTTTGCTTTCGGGACAATAATGTGAGCTAAGTTAGATTAAACAGACTGTACAAGAAGGGCAATCTGGGCTAGTTGGTGATAGTTCATTTTTGATCAGCTTACAGCGCAAGGAAAGACGAGAACGCAGACCAAGGATGTGACGACACAAGCGCTGACCCAGCACTCGTGTCGTCACATCCTTGGTCTGCGTCCTCATCTTTTCTTGCACTGTAAGCTGATCGAAAATAAACACAGTGTAGATAACAATCATAATGACTGTGCCCCAGGCAATTGACACCTGATGGCACTGAGGCCTCGGTTCAGATGAAAAAAAGCACAACTGCTGAATAAAATGTGCTTCTAACTTCCAAACAGATCACTTGTTCAGTCTACTTCAATGACCTAATTAATATCAACAAACATTTGTTTGGAAACCATGCGTAGCATGTAAGTACCTACACTAATATAGATCGCTAATGCTTGTGATTAGTACAGGATTGTTGCAATACTGATATTTCCCAGCTTTGCAGTGTCTAATATCCCTGAGACCTTGGGCTGTAGTCAATAGGTTGTGCTCGAGCAACAATTACACACAGAGAGCTGATGTCGTGTGGCATCAGCTGACAAAATCTTTTGTTCTGTGATATCCTTTCAGGCTGAGGAATGCAAGAAAACAAGATTCTGGAATGCACATCCCCGCCAACGTTCCCCACAAATACATTAAAAAACGACTGCTTATTTGGCAAGGCTAGATTTACCTTAACGTCTCCACAAATGTGAAGTCCTGTACTATTAACCCTGCAGCTTTCAAAGTGGCACTTAAGTTCGCTTTCTTACGTTTAGCTCACATAACAAACGGCAAGATGCGTCGATACTCAACGTAACGACCACACAACTTTTTCGTCTCGGTCTTTTCCAGTGAGGTAGCCTACGCCGACATCGTGAACACAAACAGCAGAAAGTATACAAGTTATAATTTGGCCACTGGCTGATCTCCTTTTTTATAGTCCGCTTAAACATTTTCGCTCGATTTTTTCTTGCGAACAATTTCGGCGTGAGAGTTATCGCTGCGAACACGAGCGCTCTGCTCACTCTGTAAACGGCCACAAGAATGCTCAAACAGCACACGTGCTTAAAGACCACAGGTTAGAACACTTTCAGCACGGAAAAATTTCGCTCCGTTTCAATTAGAGAGGCAAAAAACATCGCCGAGGTTTGCTTACTTGACTGCGCTGCGATAGGAGAGATGGCATTGTAAAGATACACTCATATGATCGATAATAGCACTCAGTGCAAGCAGCCAGAAGTCCACGAAAGGAAGGGGCATACTTACACACATAATGTCCTGAGATCGAATTTCTTTGTCTTCGGCATAATCGGTGACTTTCTCGAGGTCTGCGGCACCGCTGTCGTGCTTGGCGACTTTCTTCTGAGGCTTTTGCTGCTCGTCGCCCCCGGCATCCTCTGTGTCGTCCGACATGTCTGCTCGCTTTCGTCAAAAGTCCCGAAAACAGTCGGATGATTCGACAAAATAAGTACGACGGCAGCAACGGTCGAAAATGAAGCACACTTCGCGACGGTTTTGCAGCACGCGTAGCTCTCGCGCACGCCTCTACGCTGCCATGTTGATACTTCGGAACCCCTACCGGCATCGGAGGAAACCAACCAAATTGAAAAAAACACTGGTTTCGATTTCGAAGTGTTCATCGCGTAAGCCTCGAAAGTTAATCGAAAGTCGATCTGTCGCTATTTATGTTGTTGAAGCCTTATTGCTATGGTTGATCCAAGTTTTAGCGGACCTTTACTAGTCTGAAAGGCAACGCGATTCATTGTCATCCATTGAGGTTGCCGTGTTTTCCCAATAAATGTGTCATAGCAGCGAGCGGGTGTATCGTTTCGACTTTTCGAGATCTCATGCCATTAATAACATGGGAAAATTGAATCGAATAAGGGATAGTTGCACATAAACGCGGCATCCGGCGCTTGAAACGCAGCAAAGCTTAGAATATGCACAGCTTTGACAGGTCCGAGATGTTTATTTTGCGCGATCGAGCGTAATTTGCGCAAAGCTTATCAAGAGTGGAAGCATATTCTTAATGGGTTATACTCCATAAGTGCTAGCAGGTGATGATAATTTTCAGAAATGATGGATCGGAGAAGCTGTTTCGCTGATATCGGTAATCTGCCGAAGCCTTCGGAGCCTTGCTTTGAGCGAATGTAAGTACGCGACGTGAATGTGTGCCTATTCGGCCGGCGCTCGGGTGCTTTATGACCTTCTGTACCGGCTTTCTATGACCAGCTAGGATATGTGGACGAATCTAAGTCCAATAATAAAACAACGTAACAGACTGCTTCCATGCGTTGGCCCTCAGCTCCTCACAAATAAGGTCACTATCTAACGACCCGTTTTCACGCAGCCGCTATAGCTCAGTGGCAGAGCGCTGGTCTTGTAAACCAGCGGTCGTGAGTTCGATCCTCACTGGCGGCTCAAATTTTTTTTTTCTTTTTTTTTCTTTTATTTTTCACTTGTTCATTGAACTTCAGGTTCTTATTTCTGTATCCTCCCGCCAATTTCTTTTTTTGCATACAGAATCGCGCAGAGAAGACAGTTTGCACATGGGCATTGAATGCGCTTCTATGCAAGAGGATTCGTTCATATCTACGGAGGTATCAAAGACCGTCCGCTTTTAGTAGTCCGTCGATGGCACAAATAGTTCGAAATCTGAAAAGAATGCGAGGAGCACAGCTGCCTTCCGGAGCGCTTCTCATATAAAAGTTACGATACAGATATATTCGTTTCTTCCATGCACTGGTACCCGCGCTGACGATGAGTTAAAAATATCGTATATGCGTGCACACACATCTATTTGCTGCTCTCGCTGTGAAAAATATGTTGAGGAGGCGCCAACGTACATGTACATCACCGGCCGCACGGGGGTGCAAACGGGGCACGAGTCTTGACCTCCTTCACCTCGATGCAACACAGCTTCGCGACCCCCTAGATACAGTCCTGGCGACGACCATGGAATCGCTTCCTCCTGAAATTGACCGCTGGAGGGGGGCCGCACAAGGGGCTGCATTTTGTTCCATAAGTGCTGGAATGAACCTTACGCAAACGATCTCACAACATTCAGTGGGGTAGAGGGGGGGTAGGGGTGTTCAAACGTTCAAACCCTCCCTGCAAAATTTTTATAGATAGATAGATAGATAGATAGATAGATAGATAGATAGATAGATAGATAGATAGATAGATAGATAGATAGATAGATAGATAGATAGATAGATAGATAGATAGATAGATAGATAGATAGATAGATAGAAAACATCAATGTACTTTAGTCTGCCAGTAAGAAATAATTCGCTTTTCACATACGCAAACGCTGCGATCGCTCAGAAAGGCCTCACAAATGCTTGAATCCGCGTTAATGCAGCGTGTGTTGGTGTGCTTTTCTCTCTTCTTCTTTTTAAAGTTAAAGCTCAACACGGCCTCGCAACTATGCGTGCGAACTTTCAGAAGCATGGGTTTGAGTACGGCCTAGTTGGTATTCCATTGTAAACTCGGCCCTCGTCTTTGTCGTTCTTCCTCTGTACGCATGTTCACAATGAACTTAGACGCGTGCGTCATGGCTCTGACGTACTGCCTACACGATGACTTCGGCGATAAGGCACGCGCCGTCGCCGTGGCCGCTATAGCTCAGTGGCAGAGCGCTGGTCTTGTAAACCAGCGGTCGTGAGTTCGATCCTCACTGGCGGCTGCATTTTTTTTTTTAACTGACACTGTTTCTTTCAGCTTTCTTTTTTTGCAAGTATGGCCCTGCATGCTTTTTCAAAGAACTGTTTCATTTGAGCTGGGATGGCACATTAGCTGTTTTTCTTAGAACGTACCTTCTATAAACATAGCGAAGTTTCTCATAATATTTATTCGCCATGTGACAAGCCTCAGTGAGCCGGCTTGTTCTTCAACTTCTTTTTTTTTTTTTTCATTATTCTTCCTTCTCCTTCTTCTCTCTCTCTCTCTTTCTTTTTTTTTTTGTTCTGTTTTCGGTGCAGGTTGAAATTCTGCTACATTTGAAAATGTACGCACGTACATAATGCACTCTTGGTGCATCACTCTCCCAAATGTTCGCTACTCGCTTCACATTTATATGAGGTTTACAACTTTTTATTTAATTATGAAATCAATATCTTAATTATCATTAACTCAATAGCACATATCACATAAACCTGTCTTTATTCATTACCAGTCATTCAACTAAATCTATCTATCTATCTATCTATCTATCTATCTATCTATCTATCTATCTATCTATCTATCTATCTATCTATCTATCTATCTATCTATCTATCTATCTCTTTCGTATGTGTCCGTGTGTGCCTCCCTCAGGTTATATCCGCTAGCGCTCAGCATATTCTTGGTTTGTCACTAGTGAAAGCTCGCTAATTCGACACTCGTTAATTCGGAAAATCGGATAATTCGGGCGTATTTTCTTGTCCCGGCCAGCGCATGCTTTGTATAATTGCATCATATTCCCATTAACTCGGTCATATTTGGCCGCAACCCAGTTAATACGGACAATCTTAGGAGCACGCCGAGCAAGAAGCGCCGCAAATGTGCGATGGAAAGGAACGAAAACAGCGCTCGGGCATAGCCGAAACGGCCGCGGGCTTTCAGGAAGGCGGGGTCGCTGTCCACAATCGCATTATATGATTAGCAGTGCTGGGCAGTATCGAAGATACATGTATCTTAGATACTATATTAGATACTCGTAGGGTATCTTGTATCTGTATCGCGATACGTCCCACAAAACGAGTATCTGTATCTGTATTTCCGATACATTCAATAATGTATCGAGTATCTTAAGCTACAAGATACTTCTATAGAAATACCACCGAGCGAAATAATAAACGTCGGCTGAACTCCGCTTCACAAGCTGATACTGCTACCACTAAGCCACCAGAATAAAAGTAGGCGACAGTGACATTCTTTTATTTTTCCGCCAGAGTGCTTCAGCGAGCACACGCTATTAGGTCTACGCGTCCCCAGAGCGTCCCCATTGATGGAGCAGTCACGTGATGGCACTCGGGCCATCTCGACAAAAACTAGCGCGCGAAAGTCTACGCGCATCCTGCCTTTTGTTTTCTCGATGTTTACTTTGTTTTTAGATGTGTCAGTGTTATGACATTTGTTCGTAGCCACGGCGCTGTGTTGCGTACTCCAATGCGTGCGGCGTCTTCCGCTCAAATTCTGATGCCGCTATATAGTGTCGTTATCGAAGTTTTTCTCGCGTTGTGCTTCGCTTGCAGTCTCAAGAATGCAAGAATGGAGTTGCTTCGCGTCTCGCTGTTTTCACACATCAGCGGTTAGTGATATCTCGTGGATGTAAGCTTCACTTACATACGACGACATTCACTTATATGCAAATGAGATAACAACCGTCGCACCCCCGTTGCCGATGCTAGATGCAGTAGAACGAGCATTTACGTAACCGAACATATTTTGGCGTACTGTATCTTTGTTCTTCCTGCTGAATTATTCAAGAAGTTCCTTTAAAGGGACACTGAGCAAAACGATTTTTCTCATATTAGTAAAGTACTCTTTCACAATACCAAAAACACCACGCTTGCTGTGAGAAGACGCTTAGTAAGCGAGAAAACACGCAAAAACAAAATGTGGGTGGCGACGCCACCTTGAAGTTACCGCACCATTCGCCGTGACGTCACATATTTTGACGGCGCCTACTAGGGACTACGTAGTTCCTAATCGGTAAAAATGAACTACATTGTCTTCTGAAAGGGCCGTAGACTTAACATACTAAGTTTGGGGTAATTTTGTTGAGCCAATGGTGCCAAAATACGACAAGTACACTTTCAAAAAACGGCAGGAAGTGGAAGATGGAAGCTGCGATGAAAAAATCCGTAAACAGGGGGTGGGTGCTCGAGCCAACGTTTCGACAAGTCCACTTGTCGAAACGTACCCCCTGTTTACGGATTTTTTCACAAGTACACTTTGAAATTCGTGACGTCATCCGGGGAGCTTTCGGCGCGACATTTAAAAATGAGACTGAACTTCATTTTCTCCTCTATTATTAAACCTATGATGACGAAATTAACGACATTAGAGTTCTCAGGGCACAATTTATCGATCTAAACCGATTCATTGTTTCTCTTTAGTGTCCATTTAATGGTAATTTGACCGTTAGCACAGTGCTCCCTTTGCTGTCCTCCGTTTGCATCCACCCATTACCTGGGCTTCTGTAAAATTTTGGCCGCCTGTTTACTGTAATATGTCTTTTGTAACCTGTTTCTAAATTCCTTCTCTGCTTTATTTTTAATTCTTAACTACCTGCGTCATTGCTACTATTCACATATTCCACGTGAGTTTACTGTTATGTAAAGGCAATGATGAGGACAAAGGTAGAACAATCTGAGCGTACCTAGAGTATACCGTAACAAAAATTCTGCTTACAATTTAGTAAAATAGCGAAATTGAGTTTGCATCATAATAAATGAATTTATAAAAAAGTACCAAGTACTCCGTTTTTCTCATGCGCGTCCCCACGAGCCGTTTCATGCTATTTTCCATAGGCACTGAGTTTTCTCTTGTCTCACCTTAAGATCTAAGTAGACGATACATCATGCTCTATTGTCATATTTCTTAGGGGTGCCGCCTGTATCGTGTTTATACAGGGTTCTTCACGTAACTGGAACCAAATATTTACAAAGAAGTGCCTCAACTGAATAAAACGAACGACATGGTTTATCGTCATGTGGTAAACCATGTCGTATTTTTATATATCGCTTAATTTGTTAATTCACTAAGATGAATTATGCAACATGTATAATATTCACTTTAGGGTCAAGTGCGTTTCGTTACTTTGTAGAGGGCATCCCGAAACGACCGATTCAACTTTTTGTGGAAACGTGCAGGGAGGATGGAAAGAAACGCGAACAGTGCAGCATTTACATTCTGCACTGTTTCGCTTTTTTTTTTTTCAAGTGATTTTAGCCTGGATGGTAATAAAAGCCAATAGGGTCTTCTATTTTACAATCTAGAACCGTTCTAGCACCTTTTAATTGTCACCAAAGTCGCAGCGTGAGGAAAACAGCGCGCAGCGCTCATCAAATTTCTTTCCATTCCCAGTGTATATGCTACGTAGTGACTTTTGCCGGCGTTTAAAGAAAGCCGGAGAAATATTACCACGTTACTGCCTTCGTGCGCTACCGTACTGCAGCGCTCTCAAACGTGCATCGAGCGCAATGACCGGCGAGTGGGCCGCGGTAAAGTGAGCGGCCGCTGCTCTAAGCATGGGCTCCACACTGCGTCCACATTTCTGACCGCCGCACACGGCAAGTAAACGCTTTAAGTCCCTGAGAAGCGATAGGCTCAAGGTTCGCGCGCCGGTTGTTTCGGTGGAAGCACGTTTGAGAGCGCTTCCGTACGGTAGCGCATGAGCGCAGTCGCGTGGTTTGATTTCATTCACCACGCTGCATGTATGTCGCCAGAAACGTTTTGTCGGTCGTTTTTAAATGCGCTCTATTACGTGACGAAGCACACTTGACCCTAAATGGAATATTGAAAATGTTGAATAATTGCCTTTAGTTAACAAATTCAGCGCAATATAAAAATACTACAGCGAGCGCCACATGGCGGTAGACCATATGCCGTCGGTTTCATTCAGTCGCGGTTAACCACTTCTTTTTTAAATATTTGGTTCTGTTTACGTGAAGTACTTATTCACTTTGATGGTTTAATAGGCCTGACTGGCTGCCCAGGCGGCGCTGCGAAGGATGGATGGATGGATGGATGCTATGAGCGTCCCCTTTATAACGGGGTGGTGACATGTCTGCCACCAGGCTCGAAGGCGAAAAAAAAGAGAAAGAAGAAAAAAGCTTCCTTGTTTCATGTTGTCCTAATGCCTTATCTACATTGATTAAACCTATGTTTTTATACCAAAAAATATAAATTCACGGTCCATCTCTCTGCCTCTTAAGGCAGAATGACCTTATTTTCCCCCATTATTTATTTTTGTACTTTATCTCTACTTTTCTGCCACCAATACTCTAACCGTCTCTTACTTATTTCTATCGCGGACGTGTTCAGCTTTCCATTGTTGTCCCTAAAACCCAAGGCTTCATGTAGACTCGTGCCCACACGTATACCTGGGTGAATATCGCCACATTCAATCAGTACCTGTTCCATCGTTTCCTTAGTTCCCCCGCAGCATGTACAATGTTCTTCTTCGTTACTGAATCTCGCTTTATAACTACGCGTTCTAAGGCAGCCCGACCTTGCTTCAAACAGTAAAGCGCTTCCCCTTGAATTATCATAAAACCTTTCCCTCCTTATTTCGTTTTTTTCCTTTTCGGTAGTTACTCAGAGCCGGCTTCTTTTCCATCGCTGTCATCCAATAAGTCCTCTCCGCCTCTCTGACCTTCCGCTTAATGCTCCTTGTTGCCATATCGCCCGCACTGCCAGCCGTATATTTACTGGTGAGCCTCCTAGTTCTTTTTCTCCACTGCGTGTCAACGCTTTTTCTATACAAATACCTGAAAACCTTCTCTGCCCATCTACTCTCCTTCATTTTCCTCAGCCTCTCTTCGAATCTCATTTTGCTCTGCGCTTCCCTCACTTCAAAGCCTGTCCATCCCATATCACCCTTCACCGCCTCATTTGTCGTCTTCCCGTGAGCGCCCAACGCGAGGCGGCCCACCGTCCTTTGATTTACATCCATTCCTGATTGCACCTCTGACTTCATGCACACCACTGAGTTCCCAAATGTAAGCCCCGGAACCATCACACCCTTCCACAGCCCTCGAAGCACCTCGTACCTATTGTATCCAAGCTCTGTACTTCATAATTGCAGCATTCCTCTTTCCCTTTGCTACCGATGCTTTCTCTTGTACCTCCATATATCTATCCCCCTCATTTACCCATACTCCGAGGTACTTGTACTCGCTTACCCTCGGTATTTTTTGGCCCTGTATTAAGACCGTATGGTCTCCGTGATCATTGAATACCATCAATCCACATTTTGTTGCACTAAATCCTAGTCCTAGAGCCCCACACTCCCTTCCGCATATATCTGCCAGTCGCTGTATATCATCTTGACTGTCCGCAAATAAGACAATATCATCAGCATAAAATAGACCTGGAAGTTTCTGCTCCACCATCGCTCCGACCTGTTTGTGTGACAAATTAAATCCAATGTTGCTACCTTCTAGCGCTTTTTCCATCCTCGCCATGTACAGCATGAATAACATTGGGGACAAAGGGCATCCCTGTCTCAGCCCCTTGCTAATTTCAACGCTGTCCTTGCTACTTATTCCTTCCCATTCTATACAAACTGTATTTTCTCGGTATATTTCCCTCAAAAGCTGTACACAGTCGTCACCTATGCCCACTTCCTTCAATATATCCCACAAAATTTCCTGATTAACGTTGTCATACGCCCCGGTGATATCTAGATAAGCTACGTATAAGGGCCTGTTTTCTATTTTAGATATTTCTATACACTGGGTAAGAACAAACAGATTATCGTCTAACCGCCTGTCGATTCGAAATCCATTCTGAAGTTCTCCCAAAATATCATTTTGTTCTACCCACGCTTCTATTTTTTTAATTTTACTGCCTGCATCGCCAACCTGTATAGCACCGATGTAATTGTTAGCGGTCTATACGAGCGAATGTTATCCCTTTCCCCCTTGCCTTTATAGATTAAGTTCATTCTACTTTTTCGCCAACTGTCTGGTATTTCCCTCTCCTGTAAGCACTTTTCTACGGCTTTCAGCAGTGCTTCTTTAGTGTTATGTCCGAATTCGTTAATGAGGCTGACGGGAACCCCATCTAAGCCCGGAGTAGTGCGCTTAGGAATTTTTCCTTCGGCCTTCTTCCAATTGAAATTCTCTAGTACTACATCTTCGTCGGTTGCACCCCTTTGCGTACTTTTACTCACCGGGGGAATCCCCTGGGGGACCTTTTTAAACGAATCGGCTGTTATCTTTCGGATGTAACCTAGCGCTTCATATCCTTCCAATTTATTTCCTCCTTCATCTACCATATGTTGTTGCATTGTGACAGACTTCCTACCCAGCGCTTTTAGGTGGCTCCAAAATATCCTAGGCGCGGCCTTCTTCTTTTCGCGAATCTCTGTCATCCAGCGTTCACTTTCACCTTTAATTTTTGCCTCGACTAATTTCTGCACAATGGATTTTTGCTCTAAATATATTTCCCATATTTGGTTGACTTCGTCCTGTGGCCGCTTCTCCTTTTTTGCCTGTCTGTGCTCCCGTGATGCCTGACGTCGCATCTCGATCGCTTCCTGGATTTCTTTGTTCCACCAACTTTTTGGCTTTTTCTTTCCTTTCCAACAAATAGTTTTCTTCTCTATTTCCATTTCTTTCGTGATTACATGTAGCAGCTCACTATACTTCCAGTCTTTGCCTGGTAGTTCGTCTACTTTTTCCTCGACTCTTGCGGCTATATTTGTTATTTGTTTGTCATTTAGATAGGAGCTGCCAAACTTTGATTTTATGTTCTTATTTTCAGTTTTATATCCCATTTGTAATATTATGAGTTTATGATCACTACCCAAGCTGTTAATGCCTTCTTCGTCTATTCTCATCTCTCTAAGTTTGTCATATATTCCTTCTGTCATGAGACAGTCATGAGACAGTAAAACGGAGCTAAAAAGCGCCCCCTACGATAAGTTTTTTGGTTTCGAGTAGTCAGACTGGCGGCCGCCGCTGTCGGTTGTGCTGCGCTTTGGATCTCGGCCAATTTCTGGCATGGCTGAGTTCTTCAGGCCAAGCAATCTGCGTAAACGCAAGAAGCTCGTCAACGTCAAGTATGTTTACGACGTGCAGGAGATTGAAGGAACCATTTCGGCGCGCTGCAACTCGCAAGTGCAGAGAATCTCATACGACGTTGAACTGGAGTTAAGTTTTACGAGGCATGCTCGCGCGATTAACGACCGTGCATAAACGAAAATATTGCTGTTAAGAAAGCCGAAATGATTTGCATTACACGACGAAACGGAATCAAGAAAGGTCCAGTGACGAAGGCTAGCCGTCGGCGGCCCGAATGAGCGCATTCTCGCCGTGTGCCGTTTTCTGCCGCATTCAGCCGCAAACACTTTTTTCCCCCATGCACGGTTGTAATTTTCAACATTTGCTTCTAGGGAATTCGTCAAATTCTGTCAGCGTGCGGTGGCGGTCGAGAAGCGACGGCGCGCAATGTTTACAGCCGGCCGCTGGAAGCAGCCGGCTGTAAGCTGCCGGAAAAATCGTATGCACATACGCAGGGTGACCCATATGGCATCGTTTTTCTTGTTTCCCCCGAAATGCCGGCTGCATATCCTCGTGATCGTCGTCGGCAGCCACGGCGTGCCGTGTGGACTGCACACAGGGAATATATACATATATAAACGCGTGCACGCGCGTACGAAAAGTAATCAGCACGTTGCGTTGCAAACCACGTTTTGCTCGCGTACCCACTCACGCGTCGGACGGCACGTATCCAGCGGTTCCGTCGCTCCACTTCGTACGGCTTTCAGGGGAACCAGTAAAACCGCACATTAGGATCCTTACCCCCCCTTTCGAGGCAATTAACCACGCAACAATAACGGCGGTGACCGCGCTTCGGGACCGCGCGCTGCTCAGAGCCGTCGCCCGGACCACCTGCTTTCGGCACGGTTTGTTGATGCAGGGATCGCTCGTCAAACATGTCAGACTCTGCAGGCATAGCGGACAAGTTCCTGCGTACGTTTTAAGCACTTTTTGAGCCTGAAAACTAGGCGCAAAATTAAGTAAAACGCTCAAAGCAACTGAGAACTGCGTAACTCGCCGGTCGGCGTCCATTTTTGACTACCCAAGCAACTTCGGCGCACGCCACCAGGCTCCGCCACAGTACTCAAAACTCCAGCGCGTCAGCCCTATACGGAACCGCCCTGCTATTTCGCTTATATTCGTTTTCCTTGTTTAGGTCACCGTAAATTTTTTTAACTTTTAGAAATCAGCAGGTAGCAGAGCTAGAATTGGGCGTAGTGTGAATAGCAGTGATATCCTGCGACGCTTTGTGGGGAGTATGCACTGAAACTGAGCCGCCATGTGGCGCTGCGGTGCCCCGAGCTGGGCGCCATTTTTGCGGTTCTCGTGCAGCAGCCGACCCACGCTTGCTACTGTGCTTGCTGTGTGTACGCGCTAGGTGTTGTGTGGTGTTTCCTTGCCTTCCGTGTACTCGCGTGTTTCATTAACGATAGTACGGCGTTGGAACTGTCCCCTACCACTGCGTGTTGCATGGACTTGTAAAAGTGCCCAAGCCGCAGGACGTTGTTGCGCGTCGAACTGCGTCAATCGGCTATGGTGAACTGCGCTGTTTACGATTGCTCCAACCGCACAAGAAACAGCCCCAACGACGAGAACTTTCAACGGGTAGGGTTCTATGTCGTGCCGAAAGTTATATCAGGACAGTGTGGGAAGACAACGGAGCTGTCGTCAAAGCGGAGAGCTCTATGGCTGAGCAGAATTCGTCGCGAAGACCTGGACGAATCGGCGACGCACTACCGCGTTTGCGGGGCGCATTTCATCACAGGTGAGCGCGGCAGCAGCATAAAATGCATCTCCTCGGCGTTATATTTTACGTACAGCACTGCAGCGTACGTTCCATTTCAGGAAGACCAGCTTATTCGATGGACAAGGCCAATCCAGACTGGGCGCCGAGCCTCAATCTCGGCTACAAGTCCACAACGCACGCTAAAAGAAGCGCGAGCAACAGCCTACCTTTGAAACGACGACGATGTTGCCATCACGAAGAGTTTTCACCCTTGGTGGCTCCACGAGGCCGCTTGTGACATAATTGTGAGCCTCCAAGGATTTCTAGCTCTTAAGCTGCTCCCGCGTCACGAAACTTGTCCCGTGAACAAAATAATCGTTGATATCCGCACGGTCTACGCTGGGATAGCAGCCAACATCGTTCGTGAACTGGTCATCGGAAATCGCCAAGGGGTCGTCGCTACCGCATTTTGCGACTTTGATCTCCTGCGCTCGGGATCAGACAGCGACTTGGCGTAGTCGCTGAGCAGCATCTTTTCGCTGCAGCAACACGGCGATCGCTTGCACAGCCAGGCAAATGACTAGATCCGTGCAACACGCAGTGGTAGGGGACAGTTCCAACGCCGTACTATCGTTAATGAAACACGCGAGTACACGGAAGGCAAGGAAACACCACACAACACCTAGCGCGTACACACAGCAAACACAGTAGCAAGCGTGGGTCGGCTGCTGCACGAGAACCGCAAAAATGGCGCCCAGCTCGGGGCACCGCAGCGCCACATTGCGGCTCAGTTTCAGTGCTCCTCTGGGAGAAGAAATGGTACAAGATTGCACGTCAGTGAATATGTTGCTAATGAACGCGTTACGCCAGCTTTGATAAGTAGAATATGAAAACCCATTGCAGTTTTATGTCCTCAATGAATTTTGAGCGCTGGCTCTGTAGTTATCGTCTTCACACGATGCATCACAAGAAATATCGCTACCAGCGTTGCTGCTCTACAACTGTCGGGTGACGCGGTAATGCGAAAACGGTAATACGCTTACCGACAAGGTAAGACTGCACAGCGGCGATCATGACATCATGCTGAGGCTTCTTAATGGTGTTCTTGCAAATAGATGGCAACCCTCTAGCTAATCGCCAAGTAGAGTAGCGACACCCATCAATTACAAAAAAGTGTCAATCAAAAACCACCGACAGCGCAGAGTATAAAGAGCTGTCATGTTAAAGAGCCACACAAATCTGAATAAGGATAGAACTTTCAAGATACAAACAGGCATTTCAATAAAATTATACATATTTGGGCGCATTAAGAAATTTTCCAGTAAACACTTTTTTAAATAGGTCTTTGCTGCTTCATTATATCGATCTATAATAGGAAATTTGCAGATGTATCAATTGGGAAGTATCGTATCGGATACAATTATTGCGCTAGTATCTTGTATCTGTATCCCAAATACTTCTTGCCCGTGTATCTTGTATCGTATCGCGATACAATTTCAAAGTATCTTTGCCCAGCCCTGATGATAAGGTATCAGTTCAGAGCACGTTTCGCATTAAGACACGGAGGTCTTTATCCGCGTTCACATTGGGAACGAAGTCGCGAATGACGAAAATTGCGGCTTTTGCACTGCCCGTATGCAAAATAATTACTGCATTTACGTATTCCTCAAGAAAATGACAGCGAATCGACGTAATTGACATTTATTGATTGGTTTCTTGACACGTTCGATAATTCAGCATTCATTGAGACAGTTTTCCCGGTCCCGTGAAATCCGAATTAACGAGCTTTATAATTTTTGTGTATATATATATATATATATATATATATATATATATATATATATATATATATATATATATATATATATATATATATATCCTTTTTTGTAGGCTTCGTTCTTACGCTTCTTCGCGACGTTCTTGCTCGAATCCGTCTGTCTGCGCACTCTTCCTTTTCTTAGAGAACTTTTTCTGGCGAGAGTAGAAAAAAAAAACACACTCAGAATCACGACGAAAGAAATAAAGATGCACTCATGGCAAACGCTACTCCGCTGCGACCCGCGACACACGCATAGTCGCATACGTTTGCGTTGAAAGCATGTCAATGGCAAATATGCCTGCCATGCGCTGCAGCCAGGTCCTTCTTGATCGTGCCAAGGACTCCTTCGGCATGTCGATGGCGCTTTGCCACCGCGGTGTGTTTGGGCAAGGCAGGCTGTGCAGCCAGCATTGCAGTGGCCGTACAAAAGAGGTCCCACAAGGGATGTCTCCAAGACGTCCCTTATCTAATCCACGGCCGCTGTCTAATCAAACGCTTCATTTTAACAACCGAAATACGCCAATTAAGACGTGTACATGACACTGTTGTGTAGCTAAGGGGGTGGTGTTTTGGGGGTTTCAACGGTTCCCTCCCAAGCGCCGAAAGTGTTAATTTTGTACTTGTATATATACTGTACATACCACGACTTGTGTACGCGGATATATACATACTACGGCATACATGCGCGCACACATACAAACACATGCGCGAACATACACAAAAAGAAAGGGAGGTGGGGGGGGGGGGCGGTTAGGGTGCTCTGCTGCTGACGAAAAGGTCGAGAGTTTGATCCCGGCTGCGGAGGTCGCATTTTCGATGGAGGCGAAATGCTAGAGGCCCGTGTGCTGTGCGATGCCAGTGCACGTTAAAGAGCACCAGATGGTTGAATTTTCTGGAGCCCTCCACTACGGCGTCTCTCATAATCATATCGTGGTTTTGGGACGTGAAACCCCAGATATTATTATTATTAAGGGGGCCGGACCTCCCCCCCCCCCCAAGAAATAAGGAAAGTCTGGCTATGCGCCTGTCATGACGCCAAGACACACGGAGACGAACGTTGACGAACGTGAACGCGTACAGAAATATTTTTTTAATGCTGTTGGCTCGAGAATTGGCAGGCCTAACAGGTGCAGCGAGAAGCCCGGGGACGGAGAGAGACCGCGTGGTTAGTTATGAGGAGATTACAAAACACTACAGGCTGGGAAGGGCCCGCTTTCCCCCGGCACACAAGCAGCAGACGACGGCATGGCGCCTCTTACAGACGAACACGTTGCCGAATCCGGTCGCCCGTATCACTACTACTACCCGGAGTTTTACTCCGATATGTGTAGGCTTTGTAATCGAAAGGCGGACCTGAATTATATAGGGGGCTTGCCTCAGAGTGCCAGGGCAAGATAGAACATTCATTAACGGAGAGCAGTGCGAGACCGCACTGCTAAGCGCAGACCCAAAAGTGCAACTCCAAGTCCTTCGGCAATTCTGAATAAGCTGAGGATGCCGCCATAGCACAAGAACTCATGGCTGCCACCAGGCCCGTAGCCAGGAATTTTTTTTTCAGAGGGAGGGGGGAGGGGGGCACTTGCTGAAAGCCTTGACTATTTGAGAAAAGCGCCCATTTTCATGATTTATTTTCGATAAAACACCATGTGTCATCTAAATGGGGGGGGGGGGGGGAGGCTGGCTGCGGGCCTCGCTGCCACCTAGGGAAGGGAGTACATCCTTCACAATCTTGCCGTTTTAAATAAAAGATATTTCCTCCTCCTGTCCAGTTTATTTACGGGAGTTCACTAACGCGAGTAACTAACTCGAAGTGTCTCTTTCCGATCTTGAAGTTGCGTTACTTTTAGGGGCGAAGCTCCTTAAAGCGGCACCCGTTCGTCCCCGTCGTAGTACGTAAACAGTCCTAACGCTAGTACCAGATCTTGACCTCCAAGGTGGTGCCGGTGGGAGTGCCGGTGGAAGGTAGTGCGTGTGTGCGATTTCTCCTGTGCGTGATTAAACAATGAAAATTCACAGCGTACATGTAAAATTAAAGTGAGCTGCAAGTCGTCATAACTCTCATCGAACCTTTAGTATAAACGCGCCCGATCTCACGTCGGTGATGGTGTACTGGGCAGAATTCACGGAAGATTCACGGTTTACCGATGAACCTCCGCAGCTTCGCCCACTCATCATCATTCACTCCGTGGATATGCTGTGATTTTTTTTTTCTTTCTTTCTTTTTCTTTTATATTGTTTAACTGGAAACGGGAGCGCGCACTTCACAAAAAAATCTGATGTGCCGCTCACTGTGACTCTCAAGGTTACATCAGCATCACAGACTCTGCCTTAGATATTTAATTCATTTGGCCTTCAGCAAGGCTTCAACTTGGGCTAGTTGGTACGGCATTCTAATACATGTGGTTGCACGAACGGCACTAAGGACAAACGACCTACCTGTATAATCTGTTGCGTAGTTTTCGTTTAGCCGTTATCATTTATATACAGTAAAACCTCGGTGATACGATCACGTTTCGTACGAATTTCGGTGTGATACGAATTTTTCTGTGGTCCAGGCCAAGGCCCATTGGCCTGCAATGTAATGGAGTACGGTTGTTGCGAACCGATTTTCACCCAGCGACGTTTGATACGAACGTACGCTAGCGCACAGGTACGAACAGGTGCTGTCTGCGCTGTCGTGGAAGACGCAGCAAGTCTCGCGCGGGCGCGGGCATGTGCGCTGCGCGACCATCAACGATGCGTCGTTGCCTCCGAGATTGTGCGCACGAATCTTGGAGGCCTCTATGCGCCTTCGCGTTTAGATTACAGATGACGTTGACGTCGCGCTTTTTTTTTTCAACGCGTTGACGCGTGCTTCTGTGCTCGAGGCAGCTGCGTCTTTGTGCTGTGTTATCACGTGCCTGCCACGTCGATGCAAGCCATGTCCCCGCAATCAGACGTTCTGTGAAACAAGACTGAAACTTGGGCTGCGGGTCCGCCATGAAGTCCCATTAAAGGTGGACGAAGACCCCAAGAGACGAAGCGGGCGGTCTTGGCGAGGAGAACTTTTTGTTGCGCAAGTTGGTGTACGTTCATAATTGATTTTTAAGGCGCAAAGCCCTAAAAATCAAAGGCCACGGGTGCCCTGTCCCGTGTCCTTTCTTGTGTATGTCCTGCTTTGCGCCTTAAAAATCAATTATGGTCTTGGCGAAGGAGCTTCTTAAGGCACTTTCGCCGCAGTACTTTGTTGTCATGCAGAAAAGCGTAGTAAGATTAGGAAGGGGCTACTAGTCACGGGGCACAACACATCTGGTTCATTTAATTACACACGCGCGCATGCACCGTATATTTACGAGTCTAAGTATGATCGTTGACGTCTAAAAACTTTACTGACAATCATTCAGAGCTGTTCATGACATCGCTCCGGCCCTGAGAAACACTGCATCAAAACGTATGTCAACTTTCTTTTGTCGCAGACTAATTTTCCATGTTTTCTGGTGATACGAATTTCGGATGATACGAATATTTTTGGTAACCCCGCGAGATTCGTATCACCGAGGTTTTACTGTATATTGTTATTCAATATGTACAGGTTCACAATAATTTCTTCAATATAATAAGAATCACAATGATGTTCTATTCGTAAGAAGTGCGGTACACAAGTAAAGGTATACACACGATGCTCCAGAGCAGAAGGCAGCAACGGAACCTCCTGTTAGCGCATAAAACAATATTGAAATCACGCTAAAATACATGTAAAATACAGTGGAATCAGTAAACAAAAAATACATAATTGATCCCTCCATCACAGGAATCGGTATGCCACGAAAGTGAAACGTGTGCTCGCATAAGTAGTTCAATGTTTATTATACATTGATATACGAGAGCTTGAGCAATGTCTATTGGAGTTTACCGCCTGTTGTGGACGCACCCACGTTGACGCCTGGTTACACATCTCCATCCCGAAGACTAACGTCCATGAACATGATTAAACCTTTGTGGTAGCTGTACCACAAAGGTTTAATCATGTTCATGGACGTTAGTCGTCGGGTGGAGATGGATGGATGCTACATAGCAGTTAGCATCTGGACGCAGCATTAGGTGATCGAATCCCGCGCAAAGATGCACATAATAAACAACATGCACGTAATAAACACTAAAGAAATGACCACACGTACGCGTTGCAGCGTGTCAGCGCGTGGCGTGCCCTCTCCCTGTGGAAGAGAGGGCGCGCAGCTTCGTGTAGCTGCCCGCCCTCTCTCCCCATAAGGAGAGGGCGCAGCGCCGTGTCTACACGCCACGCGCTGACACGCTGCAGCGCGTATGTGTGGTCAGGCCTTAACTCGACATGCACTCTTCCAAAGCGTCGTCATTTGAGGAGAGAAACGGCAAGGTGCGCGCTTCCCAATAGTCGGTGCCAGTGCACTCGAAGCTGTAGGCGGCGGAGAAACACCGTTAGTTCATTTGGAAGCGGCCCTACGCTGGCGAGGAGGCGTCACATGCTGACGCGAAAGGCGAATCTCGTAACTGCGTCGTCACCGAATCGAATCATCGTGGACCCTGCATTTCACGGACCATAGAGTTTTCTACAATATTGCAACGAAAGCCTCCGCCGCGCTGAGCCTACCGAAACGCTCGCAGTCGGTGCTCATTAGTGTCATCATGCATTACTCGTGGCCTCTGAGATTGGTTCCGTCAACGCGCAGTTGCTAGCACTTGTTGCTCAGGCCGTTCAATTCGCACGGGGAGAGCGTAATCAGAGGATGCGGTGTGTCAGCCAGAAGAGCGTGGGTTATTGGACTGAGCTTATATTGCTGAGCTTGGGTTAGGGTAGCCATCCCGCGGTATGTTAAAGCGCTAACAGAAAGATCACACCACGGCCGGGCTAGACACGCGACAAGAAATGCGACGCGCGTCGTGTCTCCCCTCTCGTCTGGACGTGATTCTTACAGTTCGAGCGGGGAACGCGGTGTGACAGCCAGGCGAGCAGCGCAGAGCTATTTTTTAGTATGGACGGGTGCTATGAGTGAGGCTTGGGCTAAAGCCGCCACCTCGCGTTGTAAGTCGCTGACAAAATTACACTTCTTTTGGAAACGCGCCGAATGGGACGGCCGTAGCAACAGTGCGATGGCGCGTTGCCGAAGATAATCGCGGCAGCCATAAATTACTTCACTCTACCGCTCCCACACGGCGACACCACCCCGCAAACCAATCGCACTGTGGGAGGAAATCGTGAGATATAAAAGGCGCGTTCGCTCGAAGTCGGCGCTTTCTACGTCCATTCTTTTCCTATTTTTCCTATTTTACAGACAGCACACACTTCGTGAAATAGAAATAAGGCGAAATTTGCAGAGTGGATGCTCAAGCTCATCACACTGGCACACTCCCGGAGAGAGGATGGGAGGCGTGTCCACGTACGTAACCAACCTCAACGAGGTATCTCATTCCGTCGCACGTCGTCTCGCAAGGAGTGCCGGAGAGAGCCACGGTGAAGACGGGGTGGAGACACAGGTTGACGAGCTTCCGCCTAGCAGCTAACTATGCAGATCTCAGGTAGTACACGCACCCAAACCAGCTCCAATACAACAGGATCTACACCGAAACATATAACAACACGTGCAAGGACTGCAAGTAAGACTTGTTGCTGGGCGAGTTGGCTGACACCAAAGGGATACATATTAGTGCGAACTAAGAAACAAAGGCACGAGAAAGCAGAGCGCCCGGCCTTTCTGCTTCCTCCTACTTCTTTCTCGTGTCTTTCTTTCCTAGTGTGAGCTCATATGTATCCATTTAAAGGGGCCCTGAAACACTTTTGCAGCACGGTCAGAAAACGCTGCTGACCGGTAGTCGATGCTCCTGAGAACACGCGAGCCAAACATTATAGCGCAGCACGCGGCCTGGAATTTACAATTAATTCACAAAGTTAGCTAGAAATCGTTCTCTCTTCTTTCGACAAATGATGTCATAAAACCAAGGTGCACGGCAATTGGCTGATTTCAAACTCAGTTTATTTCACCTGAAAATTATGGATAGTCTTCAGGGCTAAAAGCTGCTCTAGTCAGCTTGACTTGGTCCCTGAAGACCCTTACACTGGCAGCATACGACGTCGATAGATCTCAATGAAATTCGCTGGGTGCGTTCCTTTGCACGTTTTTGTCATTTATGCCAAATTACAGGCTTGAGACATGCCAGATTGTTTGCAAATGAATTTTAAAGATTGTCTGCAAACGCCCTCCTGGCTTCCTACAATTATTCGCAACATTGCGTCTGTGACGTCAGTATTGGGAAGGTGGCGGAAGTGACGCAACCGAGGGCACCGCTAACTTCGGCCGCTACAGCGAGCGTCTGCTGTGCTGGCCACAAGGCCAGCACAGCTGATGCGCGGCGTGCTCACCTCTCCACTGTGCGCCTGCTCGTCCCGGCTGTCACAGTTTTCATACTGCGCGCCGGCGTGACCAGCATGCCTTGCACGACTTCCGGTTCGTTCGTAACAACGTCTACGTCATACGTAGACAGTACACTCGGTTGGGTTTCGGTTTCGGTGTTGCGCTTTTTTGCTTATTTAAAATTATTCTCCAATTCGCCGAGTATTTCTGCTATCGGGCCCGTAACAGGAGCGTCTCAGGAACATAAAAGCACCATTACTTTGATATGGCCAAAAAATCGCCGGAGTTGGCCTTTAAACATACACGAGTAATACTGTAAGAGTTGCAGTTAGGATTACACCAAGCAATAGAAATAGCATACAGAGAGTCGCAGTAAAATTTGCATTTAAACGTTTAGTACAGTATAAACAACTTCGTAATACAAAAAGGTACTGTAATTGCAAGATCAAAACATTAAAAAAATAATAAGAACAGCATTCTGTAAACCTGAAGGTTTACTGAAAGTACAGAAATTTTACAGAATAACAATACTGCGTAAAGATGACAAGACAGAAAATAGAAATAGAAATGCGATATGACAAGATAAGCTAAAGTTTGCACAATCAAGACATATCAACGCGAGAGCTACAACATAGACGCAAAAAATTCACGCAAGTGCCGGTGTGTAGCAGTAGTGGAGCACCATGAGCTGCATAGTGACAGCGGCCGCCGCGGGATGCCACCACGTGCCCGCACTCACTCACGACTCGCGATCACACTGAAACTAAGCCGGGACTTGGAAGAAGAAAAAGGAAAGTGCCCAATTTCTAGTCACATTTTAACGTGGTTTCCTGCTCACATGGGCCATTCTGAAGGAGGCCTCACCAACCTCAACGAGCTGGCCCACTCCAAGGCGGGAGGTATGACGTTCCGCGCCCGCGGTGGTCCTCTCCAGCTCACGACGTTGGAGAGTAGAGACCAGCCAACCACGTACAATGAAATTTCGCAGCACTTCTACCTTTGCGGGAGGATCTACCCCCTTCCGCACAGAAAATTACACAGAGCCCAGGCAATGACACTTAGACTCTTACAAACAGATTCGCACCTCGAATTCGGCTTTTCACAAATTTTATCCGGATACTTGCACTAGCAGCTCGTGCCCCCGTTGCGGGGAGGTAGCTAATTTAGAGCACATGCTCTGGCGATGCCCTTCGTTACTGGGCAGCGATCAAGCCATCCAAGCCAAGTGCTTCTCCGCAATCAGAAGCCCCAACAACGAGGATCAGCTATGGGCCTTTGAAAGAACCACCCGAATGGTTGCCTCTATTGCATGGCTTGATAAACTTAAGACGATTTTAGTTCCGCCGAGTCAGCAAAAGATATGCTGACTCGCTTTTTAACGCTTTGAGGTATACGGGACACGTATAACCACATAACTAAATCGGGTGTATCTAATGAACTGCTACGTCGATGAACATTCGAATCGTTTAAGCTGGCATTAGCAGAACATTGTATTTAGGAACGCATCATTGCATCCCACTAGAAGCACCGTTTGTGACGCCGGAGGGCAGCGTTTTTCTCCCAACAAAGCAATTGCAATTTTTTTTACTTGCGGTGTGTTATCAGTAAGAAGCTCAGAGCAGTAGTTGCGGTAAGCTGCATAATAACCGCGACAGCAGAAGCAGTGGTTAAATCAGCATGTACCGTGCTTTATTTGGCGAAAAATTGGCTTGGGGCTTGGGACACATATGTCCCTATGTGACGGAACTTCGGTTCTATTTTGAATGAGCGGACGTGAACGCAGGTCGTGCCATCCGACCTTGGCAAATGTCACGAGAAAAAACTGCATAATGCTTTCGTGTTTTAATTTGTGCGTCCGTGAGCTAGCCTTCGTAATTTGCTTAACCTCAGTTTCTTGCCTCGTAGGAGGATGGCTGGAAAGCGGCGTAAACTTCCTGTGTCAGAATAATAAATCTACCAAATCTTCTTTGCCGATGACAGAGATGAAGCAACTGCTTTTAAACTTGGCGGCTGCAAGCAAGAACAATAAAGGGGATTGAAGGGTAACCTGGGGCGCGCTCGCGCTCGCCAAGTTATAGCAGTCTGGGTGTGGCTTCCTATTAGTAAAGCTGTCTGTTCTGGTTGGCCTCCATGTTCTCTCCGACGGCTCTGGCGGACCAGTGGCCCTGAGCTTACAACGTTGACGATATGGAATTTACGGACGAATACGTGCCTAACATTAGGGCAGAGATATACACTCCAACAAACCGGGCCTACAAATCACCCCCCCCTGAAAAACGCATTAGACGAGCTGCCTCTCTCACGTCAACTACTGCACTCAGCTCTTCCGATCTACCCGCCACGAAAGCTACAAAGAATTGACATGAGTAAATAATTACAAGTCCAAATGATTTACAAATCATTCGGGGATGGAGTAGGAGCTAATGAGATGCACACCGGCTGGAGATGAAGGGAGTGCTCACACCACTTGAGATTTTGTCGGCAGTCATGAACTCGTATATCGTGGTTTCCGACGCACTCGTGAAACAAAGTACGCGTTACACGCAATAAAATGAAATTGTTTTCAAAACAACAAACAAAGAAATGAAGGCGTTTCTGGGAGTCAAATTAGTTATGAATTACCACGTGTTGCCAGCGCTCAGAAAGTATTGGTAAATGCTGCCTAACCAGGTTCTGCCTGTTAATGCCAGTGTGATGCCTCTTCATCGCTTTGACAAGTTTCGAAGGGCTATGCATTTTGCAGACAATGAGTTTCAGCCGAGTAGAGAGGAGCGCAACTTTAACACAGCCTACAAACTGCGGCCTCTTATCAAGTATTGCAATGGTCATAAGTGACTGTTGCAGGCGCAATTTACGCGATGTCGAAGACTGAAAACCATGCGATAAATCTTCACACAGTCTGTGCAGTGCCCTTGTGCTCTACGGCGGCAAGAAATTGTTTTCTCAACTTCCATACGGCAAAGAAGTCTCGACCACTACTTTAGCGTGTTGGTTCCCTTAAGGTACAATACACAGGGACGCGTGTGTACCAGCCTATAACTTCTTTCTTAGAAATACAGTTATCTTTTTTCGCTGCTTTTTTGCTCGTTGTAAGGCCAACAAACAAAATACATCATTGTATCATGTTTCCAGTCTCTAATTTTCTTGTGTACCTCAATGGGTTAAATATACCCTATGCTTGAGAATTCCGTTATCTGAAAATAGAGGGGCAAAAAGTCACAATTTCGCCGCAGAGGCTAAGCAATGAATGCAATAGCAACAAATTGGAATGTTTATCGAAGCAAGGCTAGCAGCTAACTTTTGTACCATGCAATCGGGCGTAAATCAACAAAACGCTGGTGTCAAAAAAAAAAAAAGAAGATGACCGCTGCAGCGATGCGAAGCGGCCTTCGTGCTATCTAACTTCATCGCAAACAGAGTCTGGGTGAGCGAAGCATGGAGCCATGCAGGCCCGCCCCATTCCCCCACTTGGGCTTTTCGCGCGGTGAAAGAAGCCGGGTGAGTCCCTTCTCCGCTTTGCGCCGGCACGCTTTCACAGGCACATGTAACATACGCCGCGGGGGGGGGGGGGGGCGATGTTATTGTTTGTACTTTATACGGAACATCACGGCTGCCCGACGGCGACGGCAAAAACGCGCTGGGAGTGTGCATACCACACTAATAAAAAGGGGTGCAATATTCCTTTTGCCTATCAATTCAATCATGTTAAAAAAAGCTCGTTTAGGCATGTGGTTAAGACACTCGCTGTGGGAGCATGGGGGCGTGGGTTCAAACCTCAGCAACGGCGAAATGATGTATTGCTTTGTACGTACATTTATTCTTTTATATCGGCGATCGTCTTACGTGAAGGACGGACGCAGAAGCTTTTTCGTCGAGTTAGCATAGAAATGCTTGCGCACTTAATAAAAGACAAGTACGCTTGCATATATCGTGAGTCCGACGAGCGGAAGTTCGCGGGCAGCCTCTGCAAGCAACGCTGCGCGATGCTGACGCAGCCTCGAGTGCAAATTTTCATTCGAGGACAGGGATTATTTTATCTCGACGGATTCGAATCGAAGTCGGCTCGCGACGACGCGCCCTCTCGTCGGCATTTTCCATCCCGGCCGGCCTTGGATCTGTGCTCTCTGCATCTCCGAAGCGAAAAAGCTGTTCGACGCGGCGGCCGTGCACAGGTGAGTCGCTTCTCTTTCATTTCTCCGAGATTTTTCTCGGCAAACTTACTCGGGGACGGGACAAACAATTAATTTTCCAGCACATTAACACGCGTAACAAGTTGGGATTTATTTGGCCAAAATTGGGGCTCATACGCAGAGGTAGTGATTCAGGAAGAATTACTTAAAGGGACACTAAAGAGAAACAATCAATCGGTTTAGATCAATAAATTGCGCTATGAGAACTCTAATGTCGTTAATTTCGCCATTATAGGTTTATTCGTAGAGGAGAAAATCAAGTTCAAAGTTTCATTTTTAAGTCACCCGCGAAATCTCCCCGCGTGACGTCACAGATTTCAAAGTGTATTTATCGGATATTGGCGCCATTGGCTCAACAAAATTATCCCAAACTTGGTATGTTAAGTCTATGACCCCTTCTGAGGACAATGTATACTTCATTTTTACCGATCAGGAACTACGTAGTCCCAGTAGGCGCCGTCAAAACATGCGACGTCACGGCGAACGGTGCGGAAACTTCAAGGTGGCGTCGCCACCCACATTTTGTTTTTGCGCGTTTTCTCGCTTACTAAGCGTCTTCTCGCAGCAAGCGTGGTGTTTTTGGTATCGGGAAAGAGTACTTTACTAACATGAGAAAAATCGTTTTGCTCTTTAGTGTCCCTTTAACGAAGTTAACTTGATTCTCTTGGTGATATGGTAATTAACTGAACTACTGGTATATATAGTCTCTAGGTTGTTCTGTACTAATCATTTTTCAGTGTTCATTCTAACTTCGGTTTTGCTCTTTCTCTTATGACGTTTTGTATGCAGCGTTTCAAAATGCGTTACTCCTGCAATGATCTCGATGAGATCGGCACTATTGTTGAATAAATAAATAAATAAATAAATAAATAAATAAATAAATAAATAAATAAATAAATAAATAAATAAATAAATAAATAAATATGCACCAGTGTTCGTTGTGCGACAGGTTTCAAATCACGAGAGAGAGAGAGAGGGGGGGGGGGGGGCTTAATTACCGCAGTGACTGAGGGGGCACGACGGTCGGGTCTTTTATATTTATACTAGTAAGGGTCTTCCGTCCGCCGATGTATAATGTTATCGCTGCTTCGTTACGTTTTGTTTAGTGGGCGATAGAACGCTGAGCCTTTGTTAACGGGGTCTAACCGGGTTTTTCTCATTTAGCGCCTATTGCTCAGACTTGGCAGTTATGAAATTACAGTAGATAAATTACGTTTTGCTGTAACGAGTAACCTAACGAATTACATTTGCGGGCTGGTAATTTAGTAACATAATGAATTACTTCCAGGAGAAAATTACTCATTAATTTCCTAATTACTTTTGACTAACAGAATGTCTGCTTCCCTTATGGCATATGAAGTTGACCCAAGAAAAAGGAAATAATAATTGGAAGGACAAGTTAATCTGAGTGCCATATCTCAAGCGTAGGTTCTCTGATATTTCAATGTTTATATGTGTTGGGTCCCCGCCACGGTGGTCTAGTGGTTATGGCGCTCGACTGCTGACCCGAAGGTCGCGGGATCGAATCCCGGCTGCGGCGGCTGCATTTTCGATGGAGGCGAAAATGTTTGAGGCCCGTGTACTTAGATTTAGGTGCACGTTAAAGAACCCCAGGTGGTCGAAATTTCCGGAGCCCTCCACTACGGCGTCTCTCATAATCATATGGTGGTTTTGGGACGTTAAACCCCAGATATTATTATTATATATGTGTTGGGTGTGTTCAGATAAAAACGTCGGTGCATGTCCGCGGACCCCCTTAAATTTCGCTGAAAAAAAATATATTTCGCGTTTCGAGTCCCCAGGGCCACGAAACCATTGTTAGTATTGCGAAAAAAAATTTGCCTTAGTAAAAAAAAATTCGGAAGTATCCACTCAGCAGAACCGCTTTTTTGCGAATTGAGGGAAAATGGGATTTTGACGAGGTCTACAAAATAAATATTGTAGCTGCTAGTCTGAAATTGTTCTTGGCATACTAAGAGTAAGGTATGTTTACGAAATATTGTTACCTTGCAGTTTTGTTGCCCGTATTTTATGAAAAACAAAAATCGCAAATACGACACATTGCTCAATAACGCTCTAGTTTCAAATTTCTTTTTCTTCGCGTCTATAATACTCAGAATTTCCAAAGTTTCCCAGAGTGTTTCCACACATTAGTTTAACAATTGTCTTAAATATGACTCCCGGGAATAGTGTCAAGCTCAAACCAAAAATGCATAAGTGAAGGCATGTCTCTAAAAATGCAATACTTTGAAATGCAATAAAAAAAACCATCGTCGAATTTCTTTAATATCCCCAGAATTAAAGCCCAGTGCGTGCTCTAACTGAATCTGTAAAAACATGTGGCATTATTTTTGTGGAATTAGATCATTTATTCTCAAACTCTCTATTAGAGAGTTTGAGAATTGGGGACACAAGACACTGGGTCCCCAAGCTGCGTTGGGTAGGTTGCTCTTGTATTCGGAGGAGCAGCAGAGTTTGAGAGGTGGGTCAAATGCAAGCTGCGTTGGGTCAGACGCACAGGACGCCACACGTGGCGAAATTAAAATCATGCGAGACGCGGGCCATACTGCGTCGTGGCTGGTCGTGGCCCGCGCTGGGTCTGCGTCGTTTCGTTGGCGACCCAAGACGCCTTGGGGACCCCCGCTAGTTTCCGATTTTTGGGCCTTGGAACAACGCGAACGACAGAGCCCAAGAGTTGCATGGTTTCTGCGCATACGCCCTGGCGGCTAGCAAACTTCTTGGGTCCTCAAGCTCCTTGGGGCCCCAATTCTCAAAATCTCTATCGTCTTTATATGGGCCGCTTCTACTCACATTTTGTTGCGAAGCCCGACTTTCGATTTCTGAGCGTAATAATCAACTAGAAGTGATAGAGAAGTAAATAAACAAAGAAACAACGAATCACAACGTAAAAAGTAAAAAAATGAAAAAACGTGCCGAGAAAAAGTAATAATAATAAAACGAAAATATGGAGCGGCCGCCAATCTTCCGAAACACAAAAATGCAACAATGTCTTTTTCAACCTCGATTCGATGCTTGAGTTGAGCGCCAAAAGAAATTTCCTTTCCCGCTCGGAATTCTTCTAATGCACTTTACGCAGAACAAACTAGCGCTACTTTCAGAATATTATAGAAGCTTTGTTTTTCGAGCCTTTGATGTGGACACACTCTGAATATCAACGCCCGTCCGCTCTTGCGATCGTGAGGTGTTTAGTGTGGACACACCGAGCGCTCAATTGCGTTAACCGGTCACGTCCACTGGCATCCTTTCAATAATTCCTCTGTCACGCGCAAAGGGTGATTGCCAATCTTCCTCTTCGGCTGTAGGTAAACAGTCCCCCAAGTAAGACGCGTTCTTGCGGCTTACAAGCACATATAGGCGCGTATGTTGTGAGGAGCAGACCGAGGGTGCTTCACTAGTGAAGAGTTGGGTGAGTTCTTACGACAAGCTATACACACAAGCCGAATGTCCGGTGGTCAAGACCTTGTTGTAGAATCGAGAAGAAAAAAAAACATTTGTGTGCAAATCAATAACGTTTGCTGGCAGGCTAGTTGAAGGTGTATTGTTCGTAAGGATGACGGCACATATTCTGACAGAAAAAAAAAAAGACAGGAGAAAGGTCAGAGTGGTGCTCTTCAAGAGAGATCCACAGTGCTCACTGCCAAGTTTCAACAAAGCTTAGTTGAAAGTCAACTCACTGTCCTGTCTCTTCTTTTCTTTTTCTTTTTTTTATTCCTGTATGAGCGCAGGTGCTGTCATCCTTACGAACAATCGTCTGCGTAAAAGAGCATTTGATTATTTTCATGTGCCGCTGAAGCTTGTGTAATGCCACTTCGTAGGTAAGGTGATGGGATCTCTGTTTTGTGTGTCTATTACAGTGCCCCTTGAGCGACCTGGACGATACGCAGCGTAAAGTGATTTCACTCAGGGATTCAAGGTCGCTGCGAGACTCCGGGAAGTTATTGGTAGTCACGTTGAGCTTACGATTCCCTTAGCTTTGATAATCTGCGAAATTTTTTGTGGGTTCAGCAGACGGATATCTATGAGTCGAAGTTACGAGAAGTACTGAATTTTAGATGAAGTTATTACAACAGTACCTGCGGTGATGTAGTCAAACCATCACACTGCTCAAGTGCTGAGCCATATATTTCGGAACCGTGTATACTGCGTAACATTACTCAATTCTTTAAGTATAATGTACATTGAAGCAACATAACTGAAGTAGTGCACATCCCAACATTACGGAGGTTCCATCACTGGGTCATCTTCATTGTGCATTGTTTTTTGCAGAAGTGTGCATTGTTTCCTAACACGGAAAATTAATTTATTAAGTATTGCATATAATTTTATGATTAATTTAAGATACTAGAACAATACTCACAGCTCTTTTGATCGGCGACCGGCCAGCGTCTCAATAGATACTGCTCTTCATGACTTCTGTGAATGTCTAGACGAAGGCGAGTTGGGTTTGTATTACTAAACAAGTAAACAAGCGCTACAGCTGACACAGGGAATGTCATGCTCCCTTTCTTACGTCAGCTGTCATTTGTTGTGCCATTTCACGACGTCGTCTTCAGTTTTGATCATTTACCTCAATGAAGATAGCGTATTAGAAGATCACCTCTTACAATTAAGAATCAATAATGTAACTGCTACAGATGCATCCATGAATGATAAGAAGGCAGGTGTGTGTATATTCTCTCAATCATTATCCTGGTCACATTCTTTACGCCTTCAGATTATACTCCTGTATTTGAAGCGGAGTTAACGGCAGTTATTTTAGCCCTTCGAAAACTTCCAGCAAATCATTCGACAGATGTTATAGTGACTGATTCGTTATCCGTGTGTTCATCCCTCACTTCAACTTGGGAGTCAGCTATTCTAAACACATATAGATCATTAATCCCCACAAACATTCGGCTAGGGAGGTTGCTATGGGTTCCAGGTCTTCGTGGTATATTTCTAAACGAGATGGCTGGCTCACTCGCGAGAGTATTCATTGATGGCCCAATTTTGTCAGTCGTGCCTCTTACAGCTTATGTTAGAGCGGCGAGGTTCAGAAAATTTTCTCTTTTTGAAGATTCAGAAACGTTTAAAATACCGAAGTCGGAATATTCACACTTGCATATTGCATGGGATAATAAACGGTGTCCCACACGTAAATTGGAAGTATCCGTCACTAAATTGAGATGCTGTATTGAGATGCTTAATTTCTACTTAAACAGGTCTGGTCTGGTCCCATCCTTTTTGTGTCCCAGCTGTAGCGAACCCGAAAATATCGACCATTATCTACTAAGATGTCACCGTTTCAAAAATCAAAGGAAAAAGTGCTTTGAAATACTATTTTAAAAATTAGGAATACCACTGAGTACTCTAAATATCCTCTCCTTTGGGGCTGCTTCATTGGAATTTAGTAACAGGAACGTCTGCGGGGTCCTCTGTGAATTCCTGGGTGACACAATGAGATTACCTTGCTAATTCATTGTTTCTCAATTTATTGTTTCTCATCCCCCTCCCCCCCCCAAACAAAATATTATTTATTTCTTTATTTCCTTTTCTCGTATCACGGCAGTCGCCTTATTCTATTTGAAAAAAGCTTTCCTTTCCCTGACTTTTATTAATGTTCCACTTTACATTAACCGCCGGCTTCTTAGCCAATCCCCCTTTGTGGGTGTGAGCCAAATGCAAGGAACAAACAAGCAAGCAAGCAAGATGAAGACGAAAATTATCAGTCTATCAACATTAAATTACCCATAACATTTTTGCTTTACTATAAATTATCTTTTTCGCATATTCCTTTTATTTTATTTTTTTTTCACAAATTCTACTGCCGCACGCTTCGTGGCCGATCCCCCGTAGTGGGTTGAGCTATTCCCCTAAGGAACCAACCAACCAACGAATCAATACTCGAAATACATTTAAAAAATAATAATGACAAGATCAATTCTTGGCCAATCCCCCGGAGTGGGTGCGAGCCATGTGGCAGAGGGTACAACAACAACAACAACAACAACAATAACAACAACAACGACAACCGGGTGATCTGGCCTCGAACGAAATTTAGCCGAAGCAGAGAACGCAAAGAACGAGTCGTCTCTGTCAGTGAGCGCCGATATTGAGTGAGACCGGGAAAAAAAAAGTAAAAAATAAACGCAGGGAGTGGCCGGTCGTCAGATAATGCACTGGTTTCCAGGTCTGGGCTGGCCCTCGACCTGTTCCGGATATCGTGGCGTCCAAGCCGCGTCGCCATACAGGTGAGGCTGTCGAACCCGGAAACCGGTTTGCTCTGGTAAAGACAGAAAAAAAAAAACAGTTACCACCACCGAGCGCGCTGTTTAAAAGGCCAAAATCTGCCGCTGCCCCAGCGCCAGTGTTGGCTTCTTGGTCGCAGTGTAGCCGCCGTGCCAGCACCACGGACGAGGCACCGCTATGGCTACGCGCGGAAGGGCGTCTGTGGTCTTCGGCGGTCTACTCCTGGTCGTGCTCTCCTCATGCGTCCTCGTAGGCCACGTGACCAGTGCCGCCAGGGTTCCCGTGGAGGGGACGCTGGAAGACGAGGAGCAAGCGAAGGCGTACCTGAAGGACGTCGAAGCGATGCTCACCGAGGTCTGTCTAGACGTCTCCTACGCGCGCTGGAACCACTCGGTCAACCTGACGGAGCACAACAAGAACAAATCTGTAAGCGGAGGTCTATGAACTTCCACTCTAAAGCACGGTGTACCTTCGATGAAACCACTGTATGAGCGAAATATAAATGAACGCATGACCACACACCACGGGCGCCACTGTCACGTGTTCCTTGCGTTCATTTCATTTCACGCTACAGTGGCTTCATCACGTATTAACCAACCAGCCCCGGGACAAGTACCGTAATCATAACAGTGACCTTTGCAGAGGTGTGCTTTCACGTTTAAGGATATGACTCCCGTCCTGGTATGCCTTATATGGGAGCACTGACCTCGATGTCTTAGGTGCTTTCATTCGGGCTGACGATAACTTACACTGAAGTAAACTTTGCAGATGTCATTTGCAGTTAACTGCGACGTCTCCCGCGGTGCCTGGAGCAGCTATTGCCTACTAGATGATCCCTCAAACATTACGCCAGTAGGTCGTATCTTTACAACTAATAGAGTTGTCTGAACCATCAAGAGCACGATGTCTGTCACCATTACGCAACATTCCAGTGTGGCAGTTACCTTTATAGTAGTCGTAGCACCAAATTTGCGAGCTTCAGTTGAGAAGGTGCAAGGTTAAGCTGATTATAAATGTGCGTTCAGGTCGTGGCCCTCCAAGATAAGAGTTTCTATAGAATGCGTCGATCTTGTTGCTCGCCAATGAGAAAAAAAGACGCATATATAAGTACGTCCTTTCTGTTCCTTGACGGCACCCTTTTTAGGTATTTCAGGTTCCTGCACAAAAGCGAAGAAATCCTAAGAATAAGATGCAGTAGAATCTGACGCGGAATTGTTTAAACGAGTTCAAACATTGAATCTATCTATCTATCTATCTATCTATCTATCTATCTATCTATCTATCTATCTATCTATCTATCTATCTATCTATCTATCTATCTATCTATCTATCTATCTATCTATCTATCTATCTATCTATCTATCTATCTATCTATCTATCTATGTTTTGTGATGCGCGTTGGTTGCTCGCTGCCTCGCATGCAAGAGGGTAAGCTGCGCTCGCAGCAACCCTGATTCGTGGTTTTTCAGAGCAGTGTCACTTCGTTAGAGCGCGAGCTATCTGAGGAGGATAAAACGGGACGTCTACTCCTCGTATTTAATAATAATAATCATCATCATCTTAAGTTTCTATTTTGTTCTTCGTCAAGTTTCTGTTTTGTTTTTGTTTTCCAGATTGACGCGAGTCTCAAGATGAGCCGCCTCAACAAGGAAATATGGAAGAACGTAACCAAATTCAAGTGGACTACATTCAAGGACGAACAGACCCGCACTATCTTCAAGCGAACGTCTGTGCTGGGCAGCGCGATACTACCAGACGATGAAAAACGGGAGGTATGACATTAAGCGAGTTGGTGTCGATTCACTTCTTAAATCCACGCATTCAAAGAACGATCTAACGCATACGTTAGACCATATGCGTAAATCACACGTGCGCTTCACTGTATTGCACGCTCGTCCAACTAATGGCGGCACCTGTCGTGTTTAAAACGAAGACAAAATTCTAGCTGCACATGCTGCGGCTTCTCTTATGCGTGTTTATATAACGAGAGCCGATTCTGCATTTCAAACTTCATATCGCAAGCAAACTGCGCTTGCACACGTTGTTTGCAGAAATGACCACGACGCCTTCAGCTGGTCGAGCTCCAACGCGAGAAGGCTAGCTTTGCAATAACGATGACGCCCCCATTGCTCGTAAGAGCAAACTGCAGCCAATCCTGATGCTCGACGTATCATTTGCGAAAGTGACCAGACAATGGCAAAGACTGCTTACGAACCATAAAGCCTTATGAATTCGACCCCTCAATACGAATGAAATGTAAAAGGGCACCACTCGCTCTGAAAGCTTGTGTGATGCTTAGCTGAGGTCGAGGAAGCGGGGTTGAATCCTGGCCACGGCGGCCGCATTTCGATGGAGGCGAAATGCAAAAAACACCCGTGTGTCTGGATTTAGGTGCGCATTAAGGGAACCCCAGGTTGTCAAAATTAAGTCGGAGTATCCCACTATCGTAGTTTCAGCTCGTAAAACCCTATAATTTTATTCAATTTTCATTGAAAGGAAAATGCTCAATTTAATTTTCAGTGACAACCATGGAAAAGGCTCACGGGCATTGGTTATAGAAAAATGCGTTGATGAGGGATTACTTGGGCTTCACAGGCGCCTCCTATACCTTCGAAAGTGTGGTAACCAAGCCATAAAAAAGGGTCGATCCCTTTTTCGTAGGAATCGGTCATAACGCGAACTTGAAACGCGACTTCATAGGGATAGCTGCTGCCTGTTTGATCTTTAAAAATGCAAGCGTATAAATGTGCACAGTGCATATGTTGGGAAATATGGCGGCAAAGAACAACAGAAATTTGAGCTACACTCTGAGAAAGAAAAAAAAAATAGTATGTGTGACTCCTTTCGGTGAGTCCTGCCTTGTCACGTATATGACTCTCTTTAAAGAGACACGTTAACTCCCTTTTGGGCCCCACGACTCGACAGGATAATAATCTTCAAAGAGAGTTCGCGTGTCTCTTTAAAGAGAGTCATATATTAAGAAAGTCAGAGATTCGGTCTTTAAGACAGTCTTCGGACCCAAAACAGAGTTAAATCTCTTTTTTTTTTGTCTTTTGAGAGTTCATGTGTCTGTTCAAAGAGAGTTGTATGCGTTGTAAGTCAGGGTTCCCGAAAAAGAGTCAAATGACTCTATTTTTTTCTGAGAGTGTAGTTGGTAAGGGTTCATCATAATAGAATGCGATGTCTTGTTCTGTTCTCTTGTGTCCGTGTTTGCACATCCTGATTTATTTTATGATGTATGGCAGCAGGTACAACGCGCCTTATTTGCGAGTACATTGTAGATACCATGAAGATCCTTTAAAATATCCTTGTCTTTTCAACCAATGCTGCGGTGCGCACAGCGTGACATGTCTTCCTGGGCCACTTCCGCCCACTTTCTGTGCGAAGTCCTCGATGTCAACCATAACTTATGACAGAACTTTTCTATGCAGCCTTAACGAAAAGTTAAGTGAAAACTGGAACTCTATCAAGAGGCCGTAAGTGAACAGAAACCTGAAGTTAATTGAGCGGCATGTAACAGCTGACGCGAGAAAATCAGCGCGCTCTTTACGGACGCCATTTCCATGACGGAAATGACGTCAGTGAATCCTTAGTGTAGCCTTGCACAAAACACGTTCGTGTGAAAAATACAGGTTACAATTCGAGGACACCAGTTGGCCATGTGAATCTTAATTGTACGTGCAACAAAAATAGTATGCATACCACTTAAAATAAAGAATGCGCGTCTATGTAGTTATCTGCAACAATTGCATCACTTAGCGATTTAACTTCTACTAAACGCCGTCTTGCGCTAATATTCCCGGTAGAAAAGCCCGTGCACTACACCGTAATGAATATTAATAATTAATAACGTGTTATATTTTGAATAAGTAATGCATTTTATTGGAATGCTCAGCAGTTGTTGAAGGAAAACGTTTTCGCGTTTTGTGAAACTTTTGGTTATAGAGGTCACGGCATTTTCGTGACAACGGGAGTAAAAGATGTGGGAGCAACGTTAAACTCGCATTATGAGCTAACTTGACGCCGGCTTTTTTCTGCTTCCAGCTCGTGCAAATAATCGCCGACATGAGTCAAAATCATGCGTCGGCCAAGATATGCCCGTTCAAACGAAATTGCACATCGGCCGAGAAATGTAACATACCCCTGGACCCGGGTAAGTCGGCGTTTCATTCATCACGCCGAGATAAGCTTTACGAAGCTCAATTATACTAACTTTCAGTGCATGTGAATTACACAGCAGTTCGGGGACAGTGTTCCGAACACATTTGCGGAACCAGTGTAAGAACAGTTTCGGGTATTCCCGCGCTATATATAGTTTGCGTGGTTGCGGGATTTGATAACTTCGGAGACGCTCGTTGATCTCTGCGCTTTTCATTGCACCTTTATGAAGGCGAACACTCACGGGCATCTATATTGTACATCTGTTCATGTCTGAATGTGCGCGCTTGGTACACCATGCTTGTGAATTTAATTGCTTAGTGATTATTCATTGACATATGTCTATACGGCCAGTAAAACTACACTCCTTACATCATGCAGTACTTTAATAATATATACATTGCTATCGATATCAGATTTCCGCCTTCCGGACGAAACAAAGACTTCTTCAAAAATGTTTGTCATTCATTTGGTTTTGGTATTTCATCCGACTATTCTTAATATTGCTTATTTATTCGCTTGTTTGTTCGTTCGTTCGTTCGTTTTGGCTTTTAAGTACTGGACTTATTGTTTCTTGTGGACGTCTAACGTTAATTTCTCGGTGGATATCTTATCGCGTTAAGCTTTCTCCTTTTGGCTTATTTATCATATCTTTGTAACTGAATCAACCATTCTGCTTATTACAAAGCTGCAGATCTTTCTCTTCGACAGTGCTAGTCTATGCCTTGTGGCACAGTTTTCGAGAAGGGTATTTACGGAGGGCACAACGCCGTGTGGCAATGTGACAATGAAGTAGTGAAGTTGACGGTCCTCATCGGAATAGCGCGTCGTCCCGTGTCCTTCTTCTTCATACCGTATCGCGCCCTTCTGTTTATCATGAATGAAGTAATTATAAGCGTAGGATGGCATTTGATACTCAAACACAAACTTAGGTGGCACTTTATTTGTGACGGAACAGCTATGGGCAGTCCAACGGCCCCGCGACGCAGCAGAGAGACTTGGTCTTTCTCTTCCGACGTGGGAGCGGCCCGCAACGTGCTAGGGCGCGTTCCGAGGGACCAAAATAAAGTGTATTCATCCATCCAATCATCCATCCAATACGCTGCAGTGAGCACAGTCTTAAGTATTCTACTAAACGAAACCCAATAATGATGAAGGGAGCTTACACTAAGCGCTACACTACCAACTGAACATTATTTATAAAGTAAGAAGCCTAAGTAAAAAAATTGAACCAGCAAAAAAAGAAAAGAAGAACAAACGTGACCGACAATCATATGATCCCGATTGCGGGATTATATGTATTGTTTTAAGAAGCTTGCTTTGTTCACATTTTGTTCGGTACTGTACCACATGCGAATGCCAACCAACGTTTGAAAGGACCATGAGTGTTGTACATAGCTATGGCATCATGACAAGATCACAATACGAATTGACATGCTTGATGTATAGCGCTGAAAGACGAACACTTAGACACAGCAAAGCAAAGTCTTCTTTCAGCGCCGCATCAACCATGTCAATATTCCAACTAGTCCAACTTTCCGTTTTAGTGCACATGACATCGCCTTTTCACTTGGTGCCCCAATACATTGATATGGGCCGTGTCATTGGATATGGGACTTGTGGATTTCATTCGGTAGGAGTGCACACGGTGTCATATCTCTATTACTAGTTTATAATAGGCACTACACTACTGGGCTACCTCACGCTCACTGCGCATGCGCAGTTATATCGGCTCTCGCATGGTGATCGACTCGCGTGAGTGATTTTTGCAAACACGACAGTTATAAAGGACACGCTGGAGGATTCCCGCAACTACGAGGAGCTCCTGCACGTGTGGAACGAGTGGCGCAAGGTGTCGGGCAAGCCGGTCAAGGAGAAGTTCCTCCGATACGTCGAGCTCGAGAACAAGGCCGCAAAGCTCAACGGTCAGTGCATTTTCGTCGGGTTTGCATTTATTTATTTATTTATTTATTTATTTATTTATTTATTTATTTATTTATTTATTTATTTATTTATTTATTGAGGATATATCTCAGTCTCTTGTTGGCGCAGGCAGGAGGGGTAAAATTATAAAACAAGGATCATCTACAAGCATCAGAAGAGAGAAAAACAAACAAACAAACACTCACATCTCAATTGCAATGTTAACAGATCAAGTAATAATTAGATCTATCGAGTCGTCAGTGCTTAACAATGATAATGGGCGTGCGTTCCATTCTTAAAGGGGCCCTGCAACACCTTTCTTAGTTATATTGGAATAGTCTCATTACTGACGTATGACTCTTCACGAGTCATATGCCGCAAAAATTTTTCGAATCCGTCAAGTCTAAGTGGTGTTAACAAATTATAGAGATCACGTTCCGCAGCTTTCTCCCTCAACTGAACGCCGCGAGCGCGCGCAGAGGAGCGAGGCTCCGCCCAAGAGCGCCGGCGGAGTTTTTTTCTTCATTTTTTTCTCTCTGGACGTCTGGGCGCAACCACGTGGTCTGCGCCGCCACTTCCGGTCGGCTTGCGTCGTTCTCGTCGAGCGGAGCCGATCGCCCTGTGTATCGCGCGTGTTTGAAAACTGCGCGTCGCATTGGTAATGTTGGGTGTGCACCTCGAACGCCGTAGCCGTAGTGTTTTCATCGCTCTGCCAACCATGGAAGCAAATCTGCGCGCTCGTTTGGAACGAATGACAGCTGAGATCGGTTTCGGCCCATACTCCGATACACCGCCTCGTAAGACGGCACTGGCAGACGACCCCGAAGCGCCGCCATTACCGGACGCCAGCATTGCTATCGGAGACACGCTGCGCCCGTGCCTCGGTCGGTCGTGAGAACTAGCTAGTGAGAACGTGCCGACGATGCAGTTCTCAGCTGACGAGGCAACACTCGAACGGCTGCCACTCTCAACGGCAACCGGCGATGGTCAAAAGCACAGAAATATTCACGTTTTCGGCGCTGCGCATGGCGAAGAAAACGGAACCACGCAACTACGCTCAGACGAGCTGTCGGTGAGACCGGAAGTGCTGATATTAATGTTTGTTCGGTGTTTTTAACGCGATAACAGAATATAAACATACATATTATCTACTTATTGAACTCAAAATTAACAACGAAAGTAATAATGAGGGTGTTATCGTGATTATAACATCAGCCAATGGTGGAACTGCCGACAATCGCGTCATATTTTGCGGACTAATACATCATTTGTCGAGTGAAGAGGGAGCGATTTTCAGCTGACTTTGAGAATTTATTGTAAATTCCAGGCCGTGCGCATCGCTGTAATATTTGGCTCGCGTGTTCTCGGGAGCCTCGACTACCGATCGGTAGCGCTTTTTGAGCATGCTCGAAAAGTGTTGCAGGACCCCTTTAAATATAGTGGGGGGGGGGGGGGGGGATTTTGAAGGAGTTTGTCCTTGTTTAATAAGGCGTTAAGGATTCAGGATGACGACATGTGGTTAGTCTTGGTGTCAATATGACGTCAACCACGCTAACGCCAGCCTATTCGTACCATGTGCACTCGCATGAATCTTTGCTTTTCCCACTGTGCGGACTACCTTAATTTTTAAAAAATTAGACAGATCCCACGCCTTGTGGGAATCGGTTTCATGCGAAGCAGTCAGCGAGTTGTTCTATGCTGCATTTCTTTTTTTTTTTTTTTTTTTGCTCTGAGCCCAGCGTTACGAGGTGTATCGAAGTATTTTTGGGGTGTATCGAGGTGTATCGAGGTGTATCGTGGCGACAGGTTGTTTCTCAATAGCTTCCTGCAGTGCGCGCACACCCCCATAGCCACGGGATACTCGTAATGGCACGTTGTTTCATTGAAGTGCTACACGATAAAAACGACATCTCTCATGCTAAGGAGCAGTGCACGAGGTAGCCAGAATGTTTTTTCGGGGGGGGAAAGGGGGGGGGGGGGCGTTAACCGCTTGTTATGCATGTTGGTACGTGTGTTTGTATGCGTGTATATTAAACATGCAAAATTGGAAAATTTCGGCGGGGGGGGGGTGCTTGAAACACCCAACACCATGTGCATGACATGCCCCGAGATTATAGAGGCAGTGGAAATCGCGAAAGCGGGAGCTTCTTCTATCAGCACAGCATGTATTGACCTAACGGAAAAGAGTGCTTGCATTCTTAAACAAAACGCAGCGGCGTGGCTCCTCACGTGTGAATGTATAGCATTTCAAGTGCTTTAATCAATCTGCTCCCGCCTCGCAGTTATCGCTGCACTTGATTTTGCTTTGTCGGGCCAGCGAGGACTCTGAGCGCTTATACGTCTAATAAACATTCTGTTGGAGGTAAGCGCATCGTCTTGTCGTCACTTTCTTTGTCTGACTTTTTTGTGCGCCACAAGCTTCACCAACAAGCCCATTCTTAAGTCATTTCAACCCCCCTGGCTACGCCAGTGTTACCTTTTCACAATACGAAAACCACCGCTGTTACCGTGAGAAGACGCTTGGTAAGACAGGAAACGCGCCGAAAAGAAAATACAGCTGGCAACGCTGCCTTGAGATTATTGCACCAACTTTTCGTGACGTCGCAGCTAGCTTTGGGCGGCGTCAGATTAGGTCTAGATAATTATTTATCGGTAAAAATGAATTGCAATCGTGTTATGAGAGAGTCAGAGACTTAAGACTGTCAGTTTCAGGCAATTATTTTTTCGGCTAATTCGGCCAAAATACGAGAAAGGAAGTTTCAAGATCCGTGACGACACAGTGACATCCAGGTGTTTGAGTTTCGGCGCGAAATTCAAAGATGAGACGTTAACCTTCATTTCCTCTTCGAGTGATGAACCTGCAATGATGAAATAAACCGAAACAATGTTCTTAACGAATACTTTATTGGTCTAAACTAATTGAATATATATGCTGTACATTTAACGCGAGCAGTGTGTGAGTGAATAACTTTAATAAGTTCCTGCAGGTTTCCGGGCTGGGTTCCCGCCTAGGAGTAATACATTGTTATAGTTTTTCATTGTGTCATGTGTATATTAACGCCAAGTTCTTGTGTTACAGTCAGAATACTTCTTTCTGCTGTTGCTTGTTGTTGTTCAAGTAGTACTACAGTTTCTTCTTTGTATTTGTTAACATATTTGATTATTATGAATTTGTACTTTTACCGGTGTACGCGTATAGTTATAGATTCTATCTATGTTAATAGCAAGCAGGCCATAGTACGCTGGGTAAACATTCTGCTTTTAATAAAGAACTTTCTGTCTCTCTAGAGAGACAGAAAGTTCTTTATTAAAAGCAGAATGTTTACCTCTCTCTATATATAAATATTTATTTATTTATTTATTTATTTATTTATTTATTTATTTATTTGTTTATTTATTTATTTATTTATTTATTTATTTATTTATGTATTTATTTATTATAGAAAAACATTTCCTGCTGTCTGTGCAAAGACTTGTATTTCTTACAAAAGTGTGATTATATGTGACTCATTTGTAATCCTAAGTTTTTCTATGCTGTGGCATGTTGCCATGTAAATGGTCTCCTGGGCGCCATCAAACAGCTTGATTTATTATTACTTTTTGCGGCTTTTAGCCTAGGAGCCGATCCGGGATAATGTCTATTCCATTCTGGTAAATAAACAGAATGAAATTATTCTCCAGGCTTCGAGGACGCCAGCCAGATGTGGCAGGAAACGTACGAGTACGAAGGATTCGAAGAGAGCATGGCGCGTCTGTGGAAGCAGTTGGAGCCCCTGTACAAGCAACTGCACGCTTACGTCAGGGCAAGGCTGATCGACGTCTACGGCGACAAGATCAAGGCCGACGGCCCAATACCCGCGCATCTGCTCGGTAAGCATGCAGTCATGTTGCTTGCTGTGCTCTGTGACACGTAACTAAAACAGCCAGACACGAACAAGCGTACTTGTTAAGGCTCTTAGTTAAATTCATGCCGCGTTATGTCAAAGTTACTTTCAACGGATATTTCTGATTCATAATCAATATCCCTTTTTTTTTCATATTCACTATAGTATGGCGGCCACTCCTGCAGCAATGCCGTGTCACATGTTACGCTTCAAATTCTCTAACTTTATTTATAGTGCATAATTTCTACAGTTCTCTGATATGCCTTCTTCCGTTGAAATGAATTGCTTTATGGCTGAAGATCTTGTAATTTGTGAGTGCTTTAAGAATAATGACAGCGAGATGCGTTTAACTGTGACAAGAACACAAAACGGTGCCGCTTTATTAGTCAGAAGAGCACACGGACACTTTGTGTGCCTTCAGAAATGCGATGAAAAATTCGTAAACGGGGTGCGCTGCAGCCGACGTTTCGACAAGCGGACTTGTGTTCTTCAAGGCTGCAACTGCTTTCGTCCGCTTGTCGAAACGTCGGCTCCAGCGCAAAAAACCATGTTTACGCCTTTTTCACTGCAGGCTTCCATCTTGCCCTGACTCCTGCCTTTTCTCAGAAATGAGATAATTATATAGTTAATAATTATAACAGTGTTTTAAATGGGGTCTGCGACTAAAGCCTTCTCCCCCGTCATTTTTTTTTTTTTTTTGTACAGGTGCGAATAAAAGCTAATTCTATGTCTCTCTCGGTAATGTGCCGCCGGCGTTAAAACATTAGGGACCACTAGGTCCCTGAAAACTTTGAATTTCCCAGTAATTTGTGTCTGTATTTGGTAGAACTGTACAAGTGTATGTTGTAAGCACGTTTTAGAACGGGCCGGAAATTTTCATTCAAGGCTGCCCGCCGAAGCAGCGGGGATACTGAGCTTTTTCTTAATGAGAACTAACAGACAATAACGCCAATGAAAGTATAGGGGGTGATATCTAGTATTTAGAATGTGAATGTGAAGAAAGTAAAGTGGACGAAAAGATAACTTGCCGCCGGCAGGGACCGAACCTGCGACCTTCGACTAACGCGTCCGATGCTAAACTCTCGGCGCCGAGGGTACACATTCTACCGACCGTTTATTCCTCTGTTTCTATCTGTCGAGCGTTTTTTCTGTTCTTTACGCGCTATGAAGCGACCTATCCGCAAGTCGAATACGATTTTCGGCATGTTTTCTGCGCAGTCAAATGACCCAGAAAAAGAACTGCGATGTGGGCGAGTTGGTGTGTGTTCCTCTACACTTGCCTTCCTTCACTGCATTGCCGTTTTTCAGCACTTACGTGCTTGTTTTGCAGATTGTGTAGATTGGCCCAATAGAAACTCTGGCGACGCAGACACCGTATATTCTCGCATATTACCCGCCCCTGCATGTAACCTGCACCCCCAACTACAAACCCCGGAAAAATGAACAACGGATATATATATATATATATATATATATATATATATATATATATATATATATATATATATATATATATATATATATATATTTATTTATTTATTTTTCACGTATTGCTTTGAAGCCGCCTTCCTTGCAGTACCGTGAAGCCAACTTGTGCGCCGAAATTCACGCATAACTCGCAACCCGACTTTATTTCCGGATTTTTTTTTTTGTGTACCTTGGGCAGGTTATACGCGAGAAAATACGGTAAACGCCCCGGCGGCGCTACTGTGACGGGATAGTAGGGCCGGCTCTAAAATATATGACGTCAGTGCCCTTGAACGTTCCGCCGTTGAGCTCTTGACATCAACTGAGAGTCAATAATAGCACCGCCCTTATAGCCACTGCGCTTCACATAGCACCACGGCAATCCTTGAGAAGGGTAGCCTCTTTTCCACTCGATGGGTGGATCTCTGATTAACTCGTTGTAGTGAATGAGTAAACCTCATGTATAATAATAAGCATCTTTTGAGAAATCTGGCGGTAAAAATATTTCGAACGTTTTTTCTTTCATACTTTGGTTTTTTTTTTCCCCGTACTGCAGTATTTTCTCTTTTCACTTGGCGGTAGTATACGAGGCATGATATCCTGACATAAAAAAAAGCACAATCGCACCTTTCATTCTTTCACTCGTGACAGGCACCACCAGTTATCTTGTCGACGCATTACCGATGACCCTCCTCTTTCGACAAATCCCGCTAAATATCAACTTACAATACCACCTACGCATCGCCCTGTCGTCTCCTAATCTGGTGTCTCGTCCTCGGCGCAGTTTTTTATTCTAAACGTAACACCTACACACATTTTATCTTTAATCTGCACCGCTGTCCTCCTCAAAGATTTTCAGCTATTAGCTTTCGTTCCGTTGTTCGCTGCATTATACCTATAGGCTTTTTTTCCCGACTCTCACCTGGCATTCCGCGAGTCCCCGCTTCACCGGTGATAGCAGTTCTCTGCACAGTTTTATCGTTTGAGTATACGGAATGTCTCGAGTGTTCCAAGGCGCCCTAACCTGCAGGGCCCGTATTCACAAAAACGCCTTACGCTACAAATTTTAGTAAGAGGTTATTTCAGCCAATCACAATGCGGGACATATGATTAGCGAAGCCAGCTGACCAATCGGAAAACGCGCTTACGAAAGACAAGTTTCGTGAATTCGGCCCCAGGTCTTTATACGCACATTGCTGTGTGTTTTGTTTCCTTTCTCTTTATTTCTATTTTATTGAATTTTGCATGTCCTCGCAAAAATCCTGCACTGTCTTTACGTTAAGCGCAAGGAGAACATGAGGACATAAAAGAAGACGAGTAGGCACAGCGTGTGTCGTCTTTTGCGTCCCCGTGTTTCCTTGCGCTAAACACAAAGGTATTCAGTGTCCACTAGCCCGCCAGTCGGTTTTATTGGATCCTGTGCCAAATGCAGCCAATTTAACATGCATTGATAAGCGCAGCGTCGCTGACCACATCCACATCCACCGTTACTCAGCGTTGAAAAAATAACAGCCGAGTCGCAAGATGTAGTAAAACAAGCTCTTTCACTAACATTCAGTGTCATTTCTCGCTGTACTCTACAGGTCACATTCACTCACAACATTGGAACGCCCTAAACGAGATTACCAAGCCTTTCCCAAACAAGAAGGCGGTGAACATAACAGTCACAATGAGAGAAAAGGTAAGCGGTCTGTTCGCGGTCTGTTACTTGGATATTACGGTGCAAAAGCGACAGTGCGCGGTCACCCGCGGCGGTGGTCGGGTGGTTATTGTGCTGACTACTGACCCGAAGGTCGCGGGATCGAATCCCGGCAGCGGCGGCCGCATTTCGATGGTGGCGAAAATGCTAGAGGCCCGCATACTTAGATTTAGGCGCACGTAAGACCACCAGGTGGTCGAAATTTCCGGAGCCATTATAATCCTGTCGTGGCTTTGGGACGTCTAACCCCAGCACTTATTATTATGACAGTGCGTGGCCACACCGGAACGTTTTACTGTTCAAATGTCGACGTACTGCTTACAAATCGTTAATGGACGATTGACGTATTAACTACTATTAGCGCTCTGCACTTTTGGCTATCGCTATAAGATTCCTAAAAGCTATAATGCGAGGCCATAATGGCGCGGCGATGAAGGAGGCGATGCCTCCTGCTTGAATTTCTCGCCAGACTGGACAGAGTGCACGATATGGGACGTCATGAATTTCAATTGTCTATTTTCGCGCTGAGGTTGCCAATAGAACAACATTACATAATAATATCAAGTTGACTATTTGGTGCATTTAACAGAAACGTGAACTTTATTTATCGATTAACAAATTACGGAGTACCGATATAACATTTTGCTGATATTAACGTTAATATTATTTACCTTAAATTAGGTCTGGGACCACTAAATCCTATATAAAAAGGCTCGCAAGTCCCCCCCCTCCCCCCTCCCAGAGCACCGTTGATAGTAAACTTTTTTCAATATAACCATTTTAGGAAGAGGTGTGTCGTGACGTCATCGCGGAGTAGGTAGACACGTGGGAGCAATACATTGTGACGTTTTGGCGCTAACCGCCACACGGAAAGTGCATGGACATCGGGGACAGAGATCAGCTCACCTTAGGCCAGAAGATTTATTTAGCATACTGAATTACCTGCTTACTTGAAATACGAGTGCTTGTCCGTGTGTTAAGTCCTCGTTTATGTTGCGCACTCGTATTTCAAGCAAGCAGAATGGATCACCAACTAGCGCAGTCAGCCATTTTGACTGAATTAGCGGTCGAATTTATTGTAGACATTACTGCTGTAATGAGCCTTGCGTAAACAGGCTCGAAGTTTGCTCACAACAGTGATTTGCCTCGTATTTCTCTCTCAGTACATATAGCCACTTCGGCTTCCTGCCCTCGATGTTATCCTTCCCCATCCTGCTGCCTTAAGAATGATGGGAAGGCTTCATTATTTGGAAGTTGTCAGCGCACACACTATACAGACAAGGACGTCAGGAAGGAAGACAAGCCAGCTCGCTTGTTTGTCTATTGTCTATTGTGTCCTTGTCTATTGTGTGCGCGCTGCAAATTTCCTCGTAATGATTTCATACCAACTCGCCCAGTTTTTTGTACTTTTACACGGGAAGGATACCCTTTTGACCGATGACGATTAATCGTTTTGCAGGATTGTGTTTATCGATCAATCGTTCGTCGATATTGGCATCTTTAGTATTTACATTTATTATAAAACGATGTACACATATTCATAATTTTAGCGTTAACCCTTTGCGACACGCGTTATGATCCACTCTCTACGAATGCGCGAAATTTAAATAATTTTACGCCAAGGATCGGGACACCGAATTTCAAGCAACTGGAACTGCTAGAATAACTTGTGGTGTATTTTATAGCAATTAAATGTAATTATACAGTATAAATTTTATCCAATTATTGTACAGTTAATCATACTTCAATAGCCTAATTCAAAGACCAGCTAAAATTACTTGAGAGCAGTCTTCTGGCAGCGAGCATTTCTAAAGAGGTAAAAAAAAAGTTTTGTATTTTCTGCAGAAACGCCCCACGTACAAAGTCTCGCTGCACGTGGTATTGCCTTCACCGAAGTGATCGTGTGTAACAAAATATTTCAACCAGAAGTGATATACAGCAACTTTAGGCAGCGAAAATACTCAATTTACCATTGGCTCAGAGTTCGCAGTCTCTTCCTTGCCAATAGTGCACAGAAATGGCAAAAGTAAGTCTCGTCTCCAAATGAGGACGGTGTGTCGCATAGGGTTTAAAAGCATGGAATGCGTACGGGACAATGCTTCAAAAAAGAAGTAAACAATTTATAGTACTGTGTGCTCCACTATGGGAGAGCCCTAGGCCGTCCCACTGGCGAACAAGTAGTTCCCAAAGATGATAACATATTAGCTAGTCAGAACATCGAAAGACCGTTGCATAAGCGGTACGAGTGATGTAGGCTGTTCTACATAAGCTCTCAGGTTTTGCGCACAGTGTATGTGTCCGCTGGGATAGAACTCATCTTATTTTTGCGCCATTTTTGAGGTTTGTCTGGGTGCAATTGACAACTTCGAAATGGCTGTTATCTATTCGGCACACATTCGCACTTACGAATAGCGGCCGTCGGCATGAAGTACCGAATCAAATAACTCACTGTTCGATTCAACATTCGACAACTTCCAAAACGATTCGATATTCGGCACGCTCCTGTTCAGCACTTCTCTCAAGGCATATGCGATTAGGCTCGCGCAAAGCTGAATTGCTTTTAAATGCGAATGCATTTCTCAGTCGGGGTCAGGCGTCGGTGTCCGCGCGCCTCTCCGCTCTCAATCCCTCTCCCATAGCAACAGCTGCGGGCGCACGCGCTTATCCTCGCCCCTAGCAACCGAAGCAGGTGGTGCGGGCGGAGTAGCGGAGAGTGAGTGGAGAGGAGGTGCGCGCTCTGGCGTGTGAGGGCGCTCGCATCGCGGGATCTCGGCGGAGCTCCCACGTGTGTGGAGAGAGTGTAAGAAAGGGTAGGTGCAGTGCTTCGCCGCTCCTTCTCTCGCCGTTCGCTTTCTCTCCTCCCTGCGCCACCGCCTCAAGGCAGTGCGTTTGAAACGCGTTTGTAGCGTTTGTGCTGCCTTGGCACAGTCTGAAAACAGCGCGTTCTAAACGCGTTTGTGCTGCATTGAAGGCGGTGGCAACATCCCCGAGGTGATTACGAACGCACGTAGGAAGCGTTCGTTGAAAGAGGCGCCCAAAAGGGAGACACTTGAGCGCGTCGATGTGTCCAGCTTTACGCCATTAAAATTACTACGCCGTGTGCTCTCGACGCAAGAAATGCATTCGCATTTCCTCACGATTCCCTTCGGGGAGGTGGGGGCATTTTTCCCTCCTGCTTTTTCCTCGTTTTAACGAGACAGCGTTAAAGAGCTCGTTTCGCAGAAATTGCTGAGTCGGCGTCGGTGCAGGCGTCGCTGCTTGTGAGGAAAAAAATCGAGATGCACGCAAATAAATAAATAAATAAATAAATAAATAAATAAATAAATAAATAAATAAGAATCCTCGGCTCGAGTGGGATTCGAACCGAGCCTTTCTGATAGGCAAACACGTGTTTTACCACCTAGCCACGCCACTGATCGAGATTGCTTCGAGAAAAAAATCCTGCACAGGTGCGATGTAGTGCGTGATGTGTATTAAGTGTTAACACATGGAATATTGCGTGGCAGAGAGGTAGAATGGTACCAGACGTCACTCCATGTGAAGCGCGCTGCGAGTGGGTCGTTTAAAGGCCCACCATTTACAAAGCGCTTGGGCATAATTAATCGCGATCATCAGCAACAGCATCAGCGAAGCGTGCAGCTGCATGTATTGCCTTACGAACGCGTATACACCTCGCCGATTCCTAATATGATGAATAATGGCGCAGTAGGCACTTCGCAACATCACGCTAGGCATATATTGTAAGAGAGTTTCAAACGGCAATGTTAAGCGCACAGACGTTCCTTACATCGCCGCGCGGTTGATGTGACCACTGAGAAGCGAAGCCTGGCAAGTGAATGATAACTCCGTGCAAATGGGGCCCGATCACGCTATCGCATTCTATACTCTTCAAGGCGAAGCTCAAGCGTCCTGAAGTTTTTTTAATCCTTGATAATCGTATTTTACAGAACATGACCGTTATCGACATGTTCAGACTCGCCGAAGAGTTCTTCACCTCCCTCGGTCTTCCTCCCATGCCGGAATCTTTCTGGGAAAATTCGCTTCTCGTGAAACCGGACGACAGAGAGGTTGTGTGCCACGCTTCCGCCTGGGACTTCTGTGGCACTGGCGACGTCAGGTGGGCAAGCTAACAACCACCGTATTTTCTCGCTCATAATAAGGTTGGGAGAAATTACAAAATGTCGGGTTGCGGGCTGTACGCAAATTTCGGTGTGCAAGTTGACTTTACCACAATGCACAAAAGGTGATTTCACGGTAATAGGCGGGGGTGTTATTTTAACATTTTTTTTTTTTACCGCGGATTATTATGCGGGTTATATGCAGGGGCGGGTTATACGCCTGGAAACACGTTATATCTATGTCTGCCAGAGAGCATGTCCGATGCTGGGTCTGCGAGGGCGAATCGCACGCGTGACAGCGCACCCGTGAAATACACATTTTCCCGCAGTCTTATCGTTAGCGTTCCTTTAAGCTGAATAAAACAAAACTCAAAACATCTTACAACGGAGCTTATGTTAACTCTTAGTAGAGTATAGCATTCTTCGCCTTGGTGCGCCACATTTTCATAAACGCCAAAATGCGACAGGCAGCAGTTGAGCTCCTTTTATTCAACGTCTGTTCATAGAAGCCGCAACAGAAATCATCATCAAAATCTGCCATGAAACAGAAAGTCACAGAGGCTGCGCAGACCGAGTGAGACCACCGCCTTATTATTTCAAACACTTTGGTAGGCTCTGAAAACGTGCTGCTGAATAAAGCTACTTTCCAAACCAGGGGTCTCAAACACGCGGCCGCATGCGACCCGCGCACATGACTGCCTTCGCCCCATATTATTCGTGAGGCACCCCATGCCGTCACCACATGTTGAAACATAAGTGTGCATCGAAAACTCTACATTTGAGAATCGGCGTCCAGATTTTAGTCATTCTGGGGATTGGTATAGATATGTTTCTCGAGCCTTGAGGCCCGATCCCTTTCAGAAATGACCCATATATGATATTGCAAAAGCCTTCCTTCAAATGGCAACGTTAGCTGACATTTTCTTTCAATAATCCCCTCCCCCCCTGCTCCGAACAAAATTCTTCACTGCCCCGGCACTATAGCGGGAGCAAATTTCGTGACTGCGACCCACTACGTGAGGTGAGTTTGAGACCCCTGATTCTAAGCGGTGAAACTGGCTGGTAAAGACAAGATGGAGGTGCTCTAATCTCAAAATCCCGAAGCCACGTTTCGTGAAGAAGTGTGGTCACGGTGTACGCAACCACGCTTCGTATTCTTCCCGTCCAGGATCAAGCAGTGCACGCAAGTGAAGGCGGACGACCTGCGTGTCGTGCACCACGAGATGGGACACATCGAGTACGACCTTCTGTACGCACGCCAACCCATATTCTTCCGAACCGGAGCGAATCCAGGTATATAGGATTCAGCTCTCCGGCTTAGTAGTACCACGCTGTTTGGGCGCACGCCGGTATCATCATAAATGGCGCCAAACTCGCAAGGAACCTTGTTAACCGATCATTTAAGAGTGACAGCCACGTAGACTTACGATTATCAGTTGATAATCAAGAGCAAATGTTGTCGCAATATTTAAATAAGAAACAAGTCTAAGGATTTTAGGGAAAGGCTTGAAGCGATGAAAAAATGCTTGCTCAGGGAAAGGTCGACGAAGCCAATGTTCCGGCAAGTGAACTCGTCTTCTTCGGGGCTTGACGAAGACTGCTCGTTGAAAGCGGCATTCCCTGTTCAAGGACTTTTTTTTTCTTCGTAATATTTAGTGTATAATTCGTAATATATCTTTCACCAGAACTGTTTGTTGGCGTAGTTGTTGCTTGCTGATAATACATGATATATATGGTAATATGCCTGCAGGTTTCCACGAGGCGGTTGGAGACACAATCGCCCTCTCCTTCACCACTCCGAAGCATCTGAACGCGATTGGTCTACTGGAAGAGGACACGGAAGATAACGGTAATTAAACTAACCATTCCGCATTCACCGCAACCGGAAAATAACGCGTATCGTTTAACTAGGCGGCATAGAGGGCGTCGATGAATTATCGCGTGCGCTTCCCTGACACGCAGCTCAGCGGCAGCGAGAAGACAGGGCTGCTGCCACGCGTAAGTATACAACAGCGCACTCGTCTATTTGTACGTTTGTACAGGCCTCGCTCAGCCTCCCTCTTTAGTCGCCACGATGAGAGCCGGTTGTCATATTTATTTCTACGTACAGCTTGATCGGAACTATCAATACAGAATTAGAAAAAAAAAAGAAGATAATCGCCTGCGACCGACAGCAGAGTGGCAGTCTATACAGCTGCAACTGCACGGCCTGGTTTACTAGAAAGTCATTAAGGAAACACTAAAGGAGCTAAACGCGGAAGAGTTTGCTTATCATGAAAACCTACATGAAACCTGCTACACCAAGTCTGATCAATGCCAAAGCTTCGTGACATCCACTCAACCCTGTACCACTATTTGTTCGGGTTCTTTGTTTCGTTTCCTTTTTTTCTGTTCTCTGTGTAACAGAAGCGCGCCAATACTAAGGCCTAGAGCTGTTGATGGGCACTTTAAAGGCCAACTCCGGCGATTTTTTGGCCATGTCAAAGTAATGGTGCTTTTATGTTCTGAGACGCTCCTGTTACGGGCCCGATAGCAGAAATACTCGGCAAATTGAAGAATAACTTTAAATAAGCAAAAAAGCGCGACACCGAAACCGAAACCCAACCGAGTGTACTGTCTACGTATGACGTAGACGTTGTTACGAACGAACCGGAAGTCGTGCAAGGCATGCCGGTCACGCCGGCGCGGAGTATGAAAACTGTGACAGCCGGGACGAGCAGGCGCACAGTGGAGAGATGAGCACGCCGTAATGTCTGCGACTGACAGTGCCGCGTCTGATAATGACAGTGTCTCGGCCAGCACAGCAGACGCTCGCTGTAGCGGCCGAAGTTAGTGGTGCCCTCGGCTGCGTCACTTTCGCCGCCTTCCCAATACTGACGTCGCAGACGCAATGTTGCCAATAATTGTGGGAAGCCAGGAGGGCGCTTGCAATCTTTAAAATTCATTTGCAAACAATCTGCGCATGTCTCAAGCCTGTAATTTGGCATAAATGACGGAAACGTGCAAAGGAACGTACCCAGCGAATTTCATTGAGATCCATCGACCTCGAAAAATCGCCGGAGTTGGCCTTTAAAGGGATACTGAACAAAAATTTGAAAAAGCTACGAAAACACTTACATTCGACTCGGACGACACGACTGTTCCTGTACGCAGCGTTTATTTCACGTAATTTCGAGCAGTTGGCCGTATTTTTAGTGGATTGTGAGAGCGCGGCGGCTGCATGCCACTGCGCTTGTCGGCGGACGTGACGTCGAGTGCTCCAGCAAGAGGGGGGCAAGCGGCACGTCTCTCCTGCCTTGCCACTTCCCTTTCACCACCTCTCCTCTCAAGAACCGAGGGTGGCTGGTGTGGCGCTGAGCTTTGTCCTCTTTTCCCCACATAGGAAACAAACTAGCGCTTATTCCTCAAAAACCGCTACAACTACCGAGCGTGTCGCGAGAGCGCAAAGATGCAAGGTGCGAGTGACAGTGGTTCCACGAGCGGTCATTGCGACTCCGAGTTCGACAGGCCTCCAAAACGGATGCGCCAAATACAACCATATGCATGTGACCGTTCTGCTGTGTCAAGCGACAGCAAGGACGACGAGCCAGACGAGCCGCCGTAGCCCAACGTGGGTCGGCAGCCGGGACCAGCAATTTACACAGTAACTCATAGTCACTATCCTCGAAGTGTTCGGAGCACAAAAAGTCACGCTTTGAAGGCACCCACGTTGGCTGCGATGGGCGCGCAACGCGAATCCATATCCTTCGAAGCTTCGGCTCTGTTGGAAGTGTATGACAGGGCACACCCTAGCGCAGAACAGCGTTGAGGCATTCTGCGTTGTGTCAGGTGCTTCACCGTTCACATTACGTAGCAGCACACAACACAGACGGCAAATTCGTAGACGTGGGCGCAAGCTCCGCTTGAGAAAACAGTCTATTCTAGGGACCGTAATATGGCCGAGAGCGCGGCAATGGCGTCGTTGGCTGCCGGTTGAGAACACGCACGGAGAACACCTTCCCGACCGTGAAAACACGTTTTGGGAGAGACGCGCGAGCGGCTGCGGGTGGCGGCTTGCGATGTCGATTGGTAAGCGATTTTGCTGCGAGCACGGTTGGCGAGTCGCTATCCGCAGAGTTTCGCGTCACTTCCTCTCTAGTTCGCGGCGCGGCCGCTAGACGCGCCAATTCGCGAAAAATGCATTAAATTCATTATTTTCTGCTAGTCTCTGGCTGAAATGAAGGTTGTTTCAACAGATTTCAGCACCCAATCTTTCAATTGAGTCATTTATCTCGGCGGCGAAAATTTTGTTCAGTATCCCTTCAACGAATGAATGAATGAATGAACGAACGAACGAACGTCTTTATTTTCCGCCGTTAATTTTCACACATAATTTTTCGTGGTAGCCACATTGAAGGTTTGCTGTTTTTATTAAACCCCGCAGAGCGGCACATCAACCAACTCTACAGAGTCGCGCTGGACAAAGTGGCCGCTCTGCCCTCCTTGTACATCTACGACCTCTGGCGGTGGAAAGTGTTCAAGGGAGAGTACAAGCCTGAGGAGTACAACAAAGGCTGGTGGGACCACCTGTGAGTGCTCGCGAATGCCTTTCTGATTGCCTCTAAACTGCACCCCCCTTTTTTTAAAGGGACATTAAAGAGAAACAATGAATCGGTTCAGATTGATAAATCGTACTTTGAGAACTATAATGTCGTTAATTTCACCATCATAGGTGTATTAATAAAGGAGAAAATGAAGTTTTAAGTTTCGGTTTTAAATTTCGCGCCAAAATCTCCACGCGTGACGTCACGGATTTCAAAGTGTACTTATCGTATATTGGCGCCATTGGCTCAACAAAATTTCCTCAAACTTTGTATGTTAACTCTATGGCCCTCTCAGAGGATAGTGTACTTATTGTTACCGTTAAGGAACTACCTAGGCCTTAGTAGACGCCGTCAAAATATGTGACGTCACGGCGAATGGTGCGGAAACTTCAAGGTGGCGTCGCCACCCACATTTTCTTTTTGCGCGATTTCTCGCTAACTAAGCGTCTTCTCGCAGCAAGCGTGGTGTTTTTGGAATCATGAAAGAGTAGTTTACTAATACGAGAAAAATCGTTTTGCTCTTTAGTGTCCCTTTAATCATGCCGCTTCAAACAACCAATCTCAGGGACCGGCAAAAGAAAAAGTAAAGATAACCCCCCCAAAAAAGATAACCCGTATAGGCACTAACGATGTATATTAGAGAAACACTAAACCTAAACAATAAATCAGCTTATGTCGATAAATTGTTCTTTTACCTTCGTTGATTTTACCATCGTATACGCAGCGTTTTACTTTTCTGTCGTACTTATATGACACCACATGATTATCCGCTACGAACAGCACACTCGCCTGGCTAGTCGGAAAGCTTTAATGATTGCATGATTATTTCATACAGCAAAGGCTTCACTTACCTGACACACTCGTTGTAAATATTTCTATCAGGTTCACTTGCGCATTTCATTTTTTTATATTCTTTCTTTTTATTATTATTTCCTTCCCTCTCTTCTTTAGTCTGTCAATCCCGTTCCCCATCCCTACACAGAGTAGCATGCCAGCGGTATACTGACGCCGGCAAAAATCTCTCTTTTTCCAAGAAAGAGTCTCTCTCTCTCTCTCCCGTTGATCGCGCGTGCTTGGACGCACCATGTTTTCCCACGTGTTTGCTTGTAATATGGTATTCCCTTCATGACTCCTCGTAAAATCCCTTCATTCGTGCCGTATCCCACGATGTTTATTCCTGGGTGCGCCTGGCAGTGAAAGTTGACGACCCAGCTCGTGTCTCAGGACATCGTGGATTATTAGGCATGCTTGCAGCTACGAATGAAATTATACAGATCACCGGCAACGATTGCGCGAATGTCGGGCTGTTCTTTATTTTACCGTCTAAACGCTACACGTCAGAATGCACACTGTCTGTTAGCAGCACCGAAAAAAATAGAAAGTAAGGCTGCATGCGAGAGCATAGTGGACGGGCGTGGTTGTCCAAACCGGCTTGTAGCCACGAGTAAGGCAATGCGGCGCACTTCTGCAACATTAGCAATGCCACTCACGTGTGGAAATTCGTAGAACGCGTAAATGGCTTGCTCGAAATTGTAGCATATACATAACAGAACACTCTAAAAAAAAGCAAGTCCTTTGACTCTTTTTTTGCCACTTATATAACTCTCACATATAATACTCTCTTTAAAGAGGCACATTAATTAACTCTCTTTTGGGGAGTTTTAGCACGCGGGACTCTCCAGAAGAGACTTAACATGTCTCTGTAAACAGTTATTTATGTGAGCGCTATGTGCGTGCAAAAAAGTCAAAGGACTTTACTTTCTTAGAGTGTAAGAGAAAGGTGGTGGTGGTGGTGGTGGTATAAGGTCGTAATAGTTAACACCAGGCTATATAAGGTCGTAATAGTTGCCGTATTACAACTGAGAAAGGAGGGCGAGCATCGTGCAAACGATGTCGAAGTGCAATCAGAGAAAAGATGGACGGTGGCCACAACTTAGGACTATCGCATCACAGTATAGTTAACTTGTATATAGGATGACGATATACTGTTTCTGTTATCGTACCTCAAAAATAGTGGCCGCTCACAGTCCCGAACGCAGCTATTTGTTTTTCCGTTTTCGGCGGCAGCATAGTCACGTGTTTCGTGTTTTTAATTTCACCAGACTGGAGTACCAAGGCATCTGTCCCGGAGTAGCGAGAACAGCGGAAGACTTCGATCCTCCATCCAAGTTCCACATTTCCGGGAGCGTGCCCTACATTAGGTACGCAGCGAGAGCCACTTTGACTACCGCAGCCGATGTACTAACGAACCCTTGTATTGCGCTGTTTACTGTTTTTCTCCAGGTACTTCACGGCTGCCGTCATGCAGTTCCAGTTTTACAAAGCCCTCTGCGAGGAAGCCGGTCACGTCGGACCGCTGCACACTTGCGACTTTTATCGATCCAAGGAGGCCGGAAAGTTGTTCAGGTGACTCTTTCTTTCTTTCTTTCTTTCTTTCGTTCCTTCTTTCTTTCTTTCTTTCTTTCTTTCTTTCTTTCTTTCTTTCTTTCTTACGAAGAAGTGCAGAAACTTGAATGATCCGTCGCAGCAGAATGCGGTCAGGAAAAACAGCGAGTCGTCTGAAATACACATGTGGACCGCTTATTCTTTCCGTTTGATGTTTGGTATACCTATTTCTTAAACTAGAAATGAACCCGCTCTGGTAGATTAGCATGTGAAATGTGTCAAGTTGCTCAGCTCGGGGGCGCGGGTTCGATTCCCGGCCACGGCGGCCACATTGCATTGGAGGCAGCGGCGTAAATCCACAAAAGATACTGGGGGGGGGGGGGGGGGGGGGGGGGGGGGGGACCACGCGGGCAAGAATTGCGCCCGCGTCATCGAGCTTAGTATCACAACGCCTTAGCTGTTAAGCAACCACGGCGAGAAAAATCACACGCTACATCATGTGTACCTACTACAACGGGTGTACGTGTTTACATATATGTACTCGGTCGCTTCTCGTTGCCGCCGCGAACACTACTCTTGTCTCCTCCATTCTCCCATCCAGCGACGTGCTATCCCTGGGCAAGTCACGGCCGTGGCCCGAGGCGCTGCACATGCTGACCAAGGGCCGTACGAGCGAGATGGACGCCGGTCCAATGCTCGAGTACTTCCAGCCTCTCTACGAGTGGCTCGAGCAGCAGAACAAGGGACGCACCGTCGGATGGACGAGCGCAGACTCCACCTCGTGTCCCTGTGCGGCGAGAACATCGTGATCACAAAGGACGTGGCAGTAATGAACAAGGAACAAATGATAATAAAGAGACGCAGATTCGCAGGAGTGCACCTAACTGGGCTGACTGGTACATCGTTAGGACGAACAAAGTGCCCTATGACGACGATCAACGACATATCAGTCGTTCTTTAACCATATCGTCTCTAGCGCTGTTTGTTTCCGCTCTAAAGACACGCTCTTGCGCATATTTTGCGTCCTCAGTTGTTAACTGTACGACTTCGTTAGCTAACTAGAACTAATTGCTCTCGCTCGTCTTCCTCGAACGCAAAGAGACTCGCTCACGCTTCATGATGATGTAATGGCTCGAAACTATAGTCATCTGGCCTACGTTTTCTTCGGAACATCTTTTAGCGATTTGTCATGTGGATGTCGACTGTTAATATGTGTTCATTCGCATACGAAGCCGTTATCTGGTCTTCGATCTAATCCAGGAACTCTCTCTTGCACCATAGCTCCTTTATGCACTCGTTAAAAACAAAAAAAAACTATAGAGTGATTGTAGAGTGATCGAACCCAAGCATTCTCCGTGGCATTCAGGTATTCTACCACAGAGCCACGCCAGGTCTATAAACTGGTTCTGAAAAACTGCCTGTGCAGGCGTAATGTCGGTGCAACGTCAATTGTGTTTGTGGTGCTGGCTATCTAATTTTACAAGTAAGCAATAAACATTACCATACGTAGTACTCCTACGATACAGGCGTCATATCAGAATAACGTCGGTGGTTCCAGTGTTGTCTCCGCTTTTATAGCAGTCTAATCAACATTACATTTGAATTCCTATGATTCAGCAAGCTATGTTGAAGCATTGCTCGACCCCGGAGGAATACATTAACGAAAGTTACGTATGATATTCACATGATTGCACCATAAAACATAAAGTGCACTTAGTTTCGATAATACTGACGTACGTACTCTAACGTGAAGGCTGAGGTTACGTCGCACCATAAGTACGGTCCTGTACCATAAGTTACCCTGTAAACGCCAGTGTTGTCGACGTGCCTGGTAAGCCCACGATGTGTACACAGCTACTACACTTGCAAAAACACGTCGATCCACCTCGTAACGCTTGGCTCAAAGCCAAAAAATACAGCATAGAAGTACTCGCCGACTGCTACACATGAAACCGATTCCCACAACGCGTGGGATCTACCGAATTTTGTCCTTTTTCAAGCGAAACTTGTATTCACTGACGTGTGATGGTTTTTCAAAAAACCCTCCTCACCCACAGGTGGCGCGCACCAGAGAAATAATAAAGAACAGTAAATAGAATTTATTTGTAGCGGTGGGCTTTGAACGCGGGTGCCTCGGGTCCGAAACCGAGTGCCTTGACCACTACGCCATGCTTTCCCAAAGTGAACTGAACTGAAGCATACGGATGCGTTCTACCGATGATGCAAAAGACAATTAGGAGGAAGCCGTACTATTTATTACTACTGTTTACTACTACTATTTATTCATTTTTCAGTATTAATGATATTTTTTCTGCATGAAAAAGAGGGTAGGGGGGGGGGCACTTTTGGTCTTGTATCGCGGCCAAAGTTTTCCCAAGCGGGTCGTATGTTTCTCTTCTCGTGTTACGGCCCGGCGCCGCGAGCCAACCGCCGAACCATCTGAACTCACTTGGGCTCCTTTTTACAAAGATGGAAGGACAGTCAACAAGTTAAACGATAACTCGCTCGTTTATTCAGTCTCACAAAAAAAAAACTTGAAGCACATGGTTTTTTTACCAAACGGGCGAAGAGCATCAATGGACACATGTGCATACCCATCGACGTAATACAATAATAATAATAATAATAATAATAATAATAATAATAATAATAATAATAATAATAATAATAATAACCGCCATGGTGGTCTAGTGGTTAAAGGGCCCCTCAACCACCCAGAGGTCGAAATTTAGTTGTGGTGTGACGGTTGAGAGCGCGAGTCTGCAACGAACACGTAAGCGTGAGAATTTTTCGAAACGGTGCCGTATTATTATTATTATTATTATTATTATTATTATTATTATTATTATTATTATTATTATTATTATTATTATTATTATTATTATTATTATTATTATTATTATTATTATTATTATTATTATTATTATTATTATTGTTAAAATTGTTGATTGGATGCTTCTATTTACCGCCCAGCATTTCCCCTGCCTCGTTTCACGATGTCATGTCTTCTATTGAACTTGTGATATCTTCTCATAGTGGGCACAGAATTATTGTTCTTGGGGATTTCAATGCACCTGGAATTGACTGGAGCACGCTTACCTTTTCTCATTACAATCATTTCACAGAGAAAAAGTGCAGCCTGCTCTTGGACTTTCTGGCGTTTAATTCCCTAGTGCAACATAATTCAGTCGTCAATTCCAGTGGCAACGTCTTAGACCTGTGTGTGTCAAACGATCAACCCCTTGAAGTTTCCCGCTCCAACATCTCTCTTGTGCGTCCGGACAAATTCCACCCACCACTTAACGTAAGATTATCTGCATCAGCCGAAACAACGAGCTACAGCAGTTACGTAAACAAATCTCCAAGATTTGCGTTCAAGCGAGGTGATTACACGGGCCTCTATCATCACTTGTCCACCGTTGACTGGTCACAGGTTACTGACAACCGAATGTTGATGACCAGGTTGATCAGTTTGCGGAGCTTGTACTGAGCAGCATGCGTAATTTTATTCCCCAATACACACATAAACAACGTAAATATTCCCACTGGTTCTCATCTGAACTTATCAGTGCACTGAAGCATAAAGGTCGCGCACACAGGAAATCTAAATGTTCTCCATCGAGCGAGTGGAAGGAAGAGTTCAGCTTTTTTCGAACTCTCGCTAAACGCCTATATAAACGGGATCATAGTTCGTATATTGAATTCTTAGAAAAAAGCGCTTCTGACAGGCCAGCTGAGTTTTGGAAGTATGTACGTAAACGGTCCAGCAAAAGCGGAGAGTCTTTCAGACTACTAGACTCAAATGGGGTAGAAGTGCATGCCGTCGCTGACTGTTTAGCCGCACATTTCTCATCCGTTTATAAGGCCTCAGACTCTAGCACTGATATCAGACAGCCTAAGGCAGTTCGCTCACCCAGTGCTTTGTCGCTGGATGAAAATCTTATCTGCGAATGCATTAAGTGCTTAAAACCATCCTTATCATGTGGCCCAGATGGCATCCCCTCCGCCATACTAAAAGCTTATAGTAGTATATTTGTCCCAGTACTGACTACGATATTTAATAACTGCCTGGACACTTCCACATTTCCTAGCATGTGGAAAACTGCTCGTGTTTTCCCAGTATTTAAGTCGGGCTCTAAAACAGATGTTTCTAATTATCGCCCGATTTCTCTACTATGTGCCACATCAAAGATCTTCGAGCTGGCTCTTCACAAAATATTGTCTTTTAGTGTTAAAAGCTCATTGATTCCTAATCAACATGGTTTTCTCGCTGGCCGCTCAACTACCACAAATCTTGCTAGTTTCATGACGCAGATCTCCACACCTATTTCTCAGAGAGGACAGGTTGACGTACTCTACTGTGACCTGAGCAAGGCTTTTGACGTAGTCAGCCACACACTGATTATGGTTAAACTTGCGCAATTTGATGTTGACTTGTCGGTTGTGAATCTCCTGCAGAGCTATCTGCTCAATAGATATTGTTATGTAGCGGTAAATGGCCAAACGTCTTCTTTGTATAAAGTGACTAGTGGGGTCCCTCAAGGGTCAGTATTAGGCCCACTCCTATTTTTAATTTACGTTAATGATGTTTCTTTTGCCATTCGTAATTCTTCTTTCCTCTTGTATGCCGATGACATCAAGGTTTTTAAGGAAATTCATTCAGTTAACGACTGTCGCTTGCTGCAGTCAGATTTGCACTCTTTTTCCGAATGGTGCAACGCTAATAATCTTTCTCTGAATGCCTCGAAGACAAAATTCATGTCTATCACTCGCAAAACATCTAGCGTGTCATTTCAATACTCTGTCAATTCTGTGTCCTTATGCAAGGTTTATGAGATCAGTGATCTTGGTGTTGTTGTTGATAGCACGTTAAACTTTTCAGCTCACGCTAAGCGTGTTGCTTTGCGGGGTCTTCGCACCCTAGGCTGTGTTTGCAGATTGTCTAGAGAATTCCGTTCTCCTATGCCCTTCCGAAAATTGTACACCGCGCTATGTCTTCCTCAACTGGAGTATGCGTCCGTGATATGGAATGGCATTGCTCAATCCAGCGGTAACACCATTGAACGAGTCCAGAAAAAATTCCTTAGCATATATAACCATCGCTTTGCTAAGAAATCTCGTTCAAATACTGCTGAATTATTATCATTGCCATCACTTCACTGCCGACGAAATCGTTCTGATCTCTTGTTTCTTTACAAGCTAGTCCACGGTATCATATCCTGCCCTGTACTTCTCAATTGTGTTAATTTTCGAATTCCGCGTAAGTTAACCAGAGAGAACAGACCGTTTCATGTACCCGCCTGCTTCTTCCAACACTCTACCGTTCACAGAATACAAAGTCTCTATAATGTTAATTTTCTTGATCTTGACATTTTTCATAGTCCACAATCATTGTTTTTATCCGAGCTTTGTACTGTTTTGACATAGTATGGCACAATGTACAAAGTCTTCCCTTCTCCGTCTTTCCGCTGTATGCAGTTGTATATATGCAATCTAATTTTTCATTCCCCTTCAATATTTCTCGTGTTGTCTTATTTTACTCCTCCCCTTTTGTGTTCATTTCTCTTTGTCTACGTGTATTTGCTCTTTTTATTTCTGAAGACTGTCTGTATTGTATAGTTTATTTTTATTGTTTTTTTTTTTGCGTGCGCCTGCACAAAGACCTTACGGTTGTTCCTGGGCACGTTAAATAAATGATTGATTGATTGATTGATTGATTGATTGATTGATTGATTGATTGATTGATTGATTGATTGATTGATTGATTGATTGATTGATTGATTGATTGATTGATTGATTGATTATTATTATTAGTGATTCAGGGGAAAGGAAAAGGCACCTAATTTCTGCAGCCCAACAGGGAGCACGGCGCGTTTCATATGGTGATTGTTGGAGGAAGAATAAGGCACTTATTTCGGTCTCCCGGTTGGGGACACATTGAAAAGCTGCGATCGCTCGTTTCACTCTTTCCTTCGCTACCCTTCACTCGTCTGCTGGCTCTCCTCTCCCAAAGCCTCTTTGTGGTGCGATATTGTACGCGTTCCAAAATAAGCACGGAGGCGTGGCGTTACATCCAGCCGCACGCGATTGGTCAATGCAGGGCCGTGACGTCTGTCGCGGTTCACCGCGTGCGGCTGGATGTAATGCCACGCCTCCATGCTTATTTGGAATGCGTACGAGATCGCACCATTGCCCTCCTCTCCGAGTGCCCCTCCCAATCTCACGTAACATACCGTCAACGCTGACGCGTTCTTCGAAACAGCGGACACTTCCGGTCGCGCGACTCTATGAAGTCCTAACTGCTTTTGTTGCCGTGCCGTGCCGTCCCGTGCTCGCACGAATCGTGCCGGTACGGACCCTGTGTTGCGCGCACGCCTTCCAAGGATCGCCAACATGATGGAGCCGTACGGTGACACGTGTCGCGTCTTTTTGTTTTCCCAGTCGCCGCTTTTGCAGCCAAGCACCGCACACTGATGCGTGAAAGCCATCGCAAAACACTGTCGGATTCAGTCCGCACAGCTTATCAGAACGCTAGGCGTGACTGTGCTGGTACGCTAGCGATTTAGCAGTTGCGTTCTACGGGCCGCAGATGCCGATTCGCAAGCAAGCAAGCAAGCGCGAATCCCGGCCGCGGAGGCAGCATTGTCGATGGAGGCGTGCAGCGTAAGTGCTGGAGGCCCGTGTAAGTACTTAGATTTAGTAGTTTACTTACACGGGCACGTTAAAGAACCCCAGGTGGTCAACATTTCCGGAGCCCTCCACTACGGCGTCTCTCATAATCATATCATGGTTTTGGGACGTTAGAACCCCAACAATTGTTAAGCAATACTAATAACAACAATAATAATAATTATTATTATTATTATTATTATTATTATTATTATTATTATTATTATTATTATTATTATTATTATTATTGATTGATTGATTGATTGATTGATTGATTGATTGATTGATTGATTGATTGATTGATTATTATTACCGTTCACAGAATACAAAGTCTCTATAATGTTAATTTTCTTGATCTTGACGTTTTTCATAGCCCACAATCATTGTTTTTATCCGAGCTTTGCACTGTTTTGACATAGTGTGGCACAATGTACAAAGTCTTCCCTTCTCAGTCTTTCCACATAGTTGTATATATGCAGTCTAATTTTTTATGCCCCGTCAATATTTCTTGTGTTGTCTTATTTTACTCCTCCCCTTTTGTGTTCATTTCTCTTTGTCTACGTGTTTTTGCTCTTTTTATTTCTGAAAACTGTCTGTACTGTATTGTTTATTTTTATTGTTTTTTTTTTTGCGTGCGCCAGCACAAAGACCTTGCGGTTGTTCCTGGGCACGTTAAATAAATCATTGATTGATTGATTGATTGATTGATTGATTGATTGATTGATTATTATTATTATTATTATTATTATTATTATTATTATTATTATTATTATTATTATTATTATTATTATTATTATTATTATTATTATTATTATTATTATTATTATTATTGCGTATGTGTAGAGTAATGTATTAATGTGTGGACGTCTGCCTGGCCCAACGCCCCAAATTAAGGGCAATTGCGTAAATGAACTGTCAATTAATAATCAAACCAAAATAGCGCTTAAAAACTCGCGGGACTCCCGGCGGATTTTACCATAAAATTTCACCAATGGGTATGTACAGTCCACAGATCAATGGTACAGTCCCGTCAAGGTGGCGCAGCCGGCGCAGCCGCGCATCCAGTCCAGTGGCTTGCAAGAAAGCTGTGACCGCTCTTATGGCCACACTTGTACTGTTGGCGTCAGGCCAAGGGCCCAACACCGCCGGTGTAGAGTAGTATAGGCTAGAGCATGCTATCGCTCAGGCCGACCTCTCTGCCTCTCTGTAAATAAACCTCACTCTCTCTCTTTCAACAATGGATCGTCGTCACTGCAAGCTGCCATGCAGCTCTCCGCGTGACATTTTCTGATCTGAGGCGAGGCGTGCGTCGCTCGACGAATTGTCGTCATAAGAAAACACGGAGAAAAAAGAAAGATAAAGAACAGCTGCGATGGCTTGGGCGATAAGGCGCGCGCCGTCACCGTGGCCGCTATAGCTCAGTGGCAGAGCGCTGGTCTTGTAAACCAGCGGTCGTGAGTTCGATCCTCACTGGCGGCTCAATATTTTTTTTAACGTTTAGAGTTGTTTTACTTTTTAAATATTATTATCTAGCTCAATAAAGAAAGCCTGCAAATATTTTATTTTTATTCAAAATACCCCTAAAGGCCCTCACAGAGGGTATTACATAGGGGGAGATATTCCAATAAATTCGGAACAATAATTAATAACAGATGAACAAAAAACACAATCGCGACAATTGTCTGATATACAGTGAGTGATAAAAAGAGAAAAAAAAACAAATACAAATGACAACATATTTCGCATTGTGTAGTAATACGTGACAAACAGAAATTTTAAAAAGTGCGTAGCACATCAGACAGTTGCGGAATGCCTACGGAAAATTACAGTAATATAATACAAAATGCGTACCAAAATAAACAGAAATTCACGAAAAGAGCTTTCTGGAGCTCTTTAATACATTTCCATACATTATGTTAGCGGACATGCGCAGACAGCATTAACAACCGTAACACTATCCAAATAACTATAGTCGAATAAGCAGCCTTCGTCCTATACAATTGAAATTTAATGTGCAAGTGCTCGTCAGGTGTATTTTTTTAGTGACTTAGCACGTCAACAAGTAATGATACAAGCACTCCGTACCAAGCTGAAACGTGCGTTCCCGGTGTTTATCTCTGGTTTAATCCCGACGGTTCGTTTAAGTCCCCTTCAATTGCTGCTTACGTCTGTACAGAAATCTTAATCGGCGTTTGCCGCCCGTGTGTTCGCTTCACCATATTTATTGGACAAGTCGTGATTAATGGGGCTTGCCCCATTTCTCTGGCATGTACACGCTAGGAGTTTTTAAATGCATAGGACGAACGAATTTCGGTTTTGCCTATAGCCTTATACAGCTTCGCATGGTGGACAGAGATCATGACCGCGTGGTTTCGCAGAATAGCGGTTTACCATTGAGCTCATTTGTTTATTCTAAAAAGACAGGGCGTGCAAACACGGACACAAGAAAGAAGTCAGGACACCACAAACGTTTGTGGTGTCCTGACTTCTTCTTTCTTGTGTCCGTGTTTGCACGCCCTGTCTTTTTAGAATGAATGCTTACTAACTAGCTCAGCTCTCTGTTATTCTAAGCTCATTTGTTTATTGCTTTGTTTTCTTAGTCGACGCAGAAACCTACATTTTGCCGCAGGCGATAGGCATTCAGAGGCAAAGCTACATATACTGTACTGTACTATATATACAGAATAAAAAGGCGAATAATCTTGCCTTATTTTATTTTGGCTGCGTATAACGCCGCTCTAGCAGAGCGTAGCCAGAAATTTATTTCGGGTTGGGGGCGGGACTTTATGGATGGTTGAGCGTGCGTTTTTGTGAGTATATGTATAGAGATAGAATGGAAAACTTTCGGGACGGGTTGTTAACCCTCCAAACCATGCTCCAAACCCTCCCTGCATGGCTATGCCTCCGAGTGCTATTACAAAAATTGTCCCGGCTTTTTTTTTTTTCTTTTTTTGCTGATGGAAGTAGTTGTCCACTGCGTAACAACGGCCTCAATTCCTATTGTATTCACGTCTAGGCGCAAAATTTGGACGAGAGACAAACGATGGCGACACGCACAATCGCGAGGCACATGTCGGTTTCATTTGTCCCTCGTAAAGAATAAACTTTTGCGCTAGGACATGTTATCAACGACTGCCAACTAGCGCGATGATGCACGATTAATTGCTGGCACATTTTAATGAGACCGCTCGGACACGCGCTCCAAGAGCAATGCGGCATGTAAAAAGAAAAAAAAAAGGCAGACTCGTGATGTCATCTCGAAAGCGAATGAAGGCCATAAAACGTCATGCATGCTTGTGCACGCGTCAGGGGTGCATGTGGTCGACGAGAGCCGCAAAGTGGGGCTGGTTGGTGCAACATTAGAAGCGACTTGTTGCAGCGCGCGAACTCGACTTGTCACAAGGACAAATGAAGTCACGAAGAAGGCGTAAACGCAGACGCACGTGTGCGCTTTTTCTTCGCGCCTTTTTTCGTCCTTGTGTCGAGCTCGCGCGCGGCAACCAGTTGCTGACCTTTTCGCACAAGGCTTCCCGAGTGCGTGGGCGTCGCCATAACCCCTCTGCAGGCTGGGGTAAATACGCGTGACCCCCAAAAAATGCACTGCCGAGGCAGTGACGTCAGCCTTTGTACTCCTGCACCCCAGCCCAGTATGGAGGTGTTTATTCTCTCCCGTGAAAAGGTCTGACCGTTATAACATGTTTGAATGACGTAACGAATCTCCGTTTGCATGTCCAGAGCCGGCGCTACAATCGGCGCGCTTTTTGAACTGGATGTATTAAGAGAGTGCGTTATTATTTATTTGTGGCGCCCTCCGTAAGACGATACTCGACGGCGTAACCAGCGTTACCAGCGTAACTACCGGGCCGGCAGTTGTCCAGCAAAAAAAAAAAACCTAAACACAGGGTAAAAATTTTAGGTCAGTACTCCATTATCGCACGCTCATACTGTATGCTTTTCTTTCTATAGTCACCATTCTTCTCCTTTTTTTTTTGCTTTTGTAATGTCTAACTTCAAGTAAAAAACAACGACGGAAACGCGACCAGTGCGCCACGCAGCGAGCAGTTTGGACACTACTGCAAAATTCCAAACAACAGCGCCTGTCCCTCGTCGCCGCTATAGCTCAGTGGTAGAGCGCTGGTCTCGTAAACCAGCGGTCGTGAGTTCAAACCTCACTGGCGGCAAGTAATTTTTTTTTTACTCTTTACACTTTTTTCTTTTATTATTTTCCATTGATCGGGCATGTTAAATCACGTGGCATTATTTTTGTACTGGCCGCGCGTCGTCTGTAATTAGCTGCAATATGTGATCACGCATTGGCGTATAATAACATCTTTTGTCAACTTGACGCTTTCCATCGCTATCGTCTAATAGCGATCAACTTTCTCAATAGCAACTGGCTCCTTTGCGAATGGCCAAGGCAAGAAGTCAATCACGATCGAGAAATTAGATCTCGATCGGGATCGACAGTGCCCCTTGTGTCATAAGATTTCGCAAGACACCGGCCGGCAAATTAATGCGTCTCTTACATTTGGCACAACCGCAACGCAACTGCATATGATGCTAGTGTGACGTCACCATGGCGTCGCTAAAGCTGTCCCATGCGGTGGCCAGTTTCAGGTCTCCGTAGAGTGATACTAAAGAGAAGATGAGATTTCACCTGCATTCTTAAATTATTCTCTGCAGCACCAAAAACGGCAGTTTTGCCACGAGACCACGACTGGCAAGCCAGGAAAGGCTCAGAGAGAAAATGTGGTAGCGTTTTTTAGTCTGTCCGGTATTCCGCTATCACAAAGGCGTAGCGACGTAATACCAGATAGCATGTAAAAAACAACTAACAAACGCGTAATCTATGTCATCCGAGATTCCAGAAGCCTACAGCATCGATTATTTGAGTATGGATCTCGAAAACGGTGCCGAATCGACACGAATATTTTGACGTCGAAGCTTAAGGACTTGAATCTTAAGCAAAATAAAAGTATCAGTTCGGAACTATAAAGAGCGCACGACGGCCACTTGATAGATTCGAGGTGGTGCAGCGAAAAATCGTCCGTGACCGAAAAATCGAGAAAGAAGCAAATAAAATTTAATCTTCGGTCCCATTGAGGATCGCGTGGAAGGTGTCCTACCACAAAGCTACGTTGTTGAACGAGTCTCCTAACGCATTTTGTTCGGCAGGTGTCACGACGAAAACGAGCCCATTCTGCGATTTGTAGGCGCATTTGGGAGGCCATCAAACTACGTCGAAAAAGGCCGGGATAGTGCAGCCATCGCCTCTAAAAACACACACGAACTTTCAAACAAAAATGGACAACTATGTCCATCTAGCGGAAAACATATCAAGCCACCGCCGGCTTGCGGAGGCGTTGATCAAGCAAACAGAGAGACGGAATAAAACGTTTATTTCATGTTCAATCAAACAGCAATCTCTACATAATGTGCTGCCATCTGTGAGGCATTGTGAGACTCTTTATGGCCTCCGAGATGGCGAACGCGCAGCGTATATCTTGGAGGCCATGCGACTCTTGCTTTAGATCGAAAACCTGTACTATGCTGGTCTCGCAGCTCGCATTTGACGGGTCAAAGCGTCCGCTATCCAGCCAGTTAACGGTCGAACACTGGTGAACATTTAAACAAAACTAACTTTAATTAGCAGGAATAGAGATACATTTCATTTAAGACATTCACAAGCACTCGGTCCCCTTAAAAAAGCGGTGCTGCTGGTTGGGCTGGTGGGGCGAGACTGCCGCTTGCGTTTCTTCTTTCGTCGGCGGCGTTTTCTCACTCTCCATGAGCCGACAAAGACGACGCCGAGCTGCACTGTGATGGTCACACGTGTCGCCCGTTAAACTGGGTAACAAAGGAAGGGGTTCGAAGATAAGAATGGGCCCTCCAGTCGGGACATATTTGGGGAAAGGATGCTCCTTCGGCGGGAAAAAACGCTCCTTTGGCGGCACTTCAAAGGCAAACACACACAGCACATGGCCGCTCGCTTCAAGAGGGGGCAGAACATGTACCATTCGCGCGCGCGTGTGTGTGTCTGTGTGCGTGTGTGTGTGTGTAACAATACGCATTAATAAGTATGCACTTAGTGGTTGAAGTGCGCACTAGGGGCCGGATTTCGCTATCGCGTTCAACTCTTAAAGGCGAAGCTTAATGGGGTATTCAGACGGGGGAGAAATGCTCGGGGGGTAAAGGCGGAGCCTAGTGACGTCAACTCGCGAGGAGAAGTCTCCACATATGCCCCCGAATCACACGGACGAGGCAAACGGAGGGGGAGACCAGTGTTACTAGACTACTCTGGTGGCTTGCACCACCCGTTTGACGAGCTGCTGACGACCATCCAGCTATATTTATGTCACTTCATAAATATCGAGCCGTGACGATAAGCTAACTAGAATATGACAAACAAGAATCTCCACTGCTTCCATTATGACGTATATCTCCAATAAAAGGCGATACGCGTATGGTTCTGGATATTCGCCGTGGTAAACCATACGTGCATGTTCCGCAATGCTAAAACACGCTGGTAGCTCATGCGTAGTCTCACCTTTCAGCCCGGACATCATGCACTTTTTTTGTTTGTTGTTTTGTGCACCCAGCACAAACACTGAGATGTACGCACTCGCAGATCATCGCGTCAAATAAAATGTCCAATCCTGATGTTCCGTCGACAACCGGTCACTGCAAATTGCCCTGTTAGAAACAACGCGTGCCGATGTTTTCGCAAACAAGATGCATCGTTATTCACACACTACACACCACACACAATATTGTCAGTTTCAACGTCCGCAAATGTGAACCGATATCGTCGCTGCCTTTCAACGCACACTACACGCCACAGTAAACGCGGCACATTTTCGAAGACGATGCCGCTGTTCCTCGCACAGACCACCACCACGTGGGTTCACTTCTCCAAGTTAAACAGCCAGCAGCGTGGCAAATTTTTCGTCACGCAGTCCACGACACATTTATATGTTCTTTGACACATACCACAAATAACCTTGGAACCGAAAGATTCAGAAAAAGGTCCCAAAGAAAAAAAAAACGTGCGCCAAACACCGTACGACTGTACCACGCTGAGCCGGCAGCGGGAATGTTTTGCCAACCACCCGCGGTTGCACCTGCGCCGAGAGGTCACGTGACCTGACGTCACGGGGAGTGAGTGACGTAGGCTGGTAGAGGTCTATTCCGCCATATCCCCCACCGCCGGGGGATTGTTTGACCTTTCGGGGAAAACGTCCCCGTCTCCTCCGAGGAGGCGCGGGGGGGGGGGGGTCACGCCCACTCGCTAATCCGTGACGTCGCGGTCACGTGATCCGCCATCCCCCCCCGTCTCCCCCGAGCACTTCTCCCCCGTCTGAATACCCCTTAAGGGTCCCCCAATTTCTCCGGCCGCGCGCATGCGTAGTTCACGCCCGGACCACTAAAACGCTCTAGTGACGCCGCGACGCCGCCTCCAGTTTCAGCACGGACTTGCCGTGACGTCATCGGTATCAACACCGTCTGCTAGGGCAACACAACGCTCTAGCTGAGGCCTACCGGTATAAAAGTTGACTCCGCTCTGCTTTAAAGGAGTTAAATATTGATCGTGAAAATATTATGAAGTTCCGACTGGTTCCGAGCCTACGCGGCAGTAGCGCAAAAAATCACGGCCGTTCTGATGGCGCTTGCTTGCCTACAGACCGGTTGTGAATGGGATCCGTGACGTCACAATGAAGGGTTTTGGCGCGAAATTCAAGTAATGAAATTTTTAACTTCATTTTCTTTCCTAATAATGAGGATTGTCAGTTAACCCTTTGTATCTCAGCGTGTATACATATGTGGACAAACATATCAGTGTAGTGCGATCAGGCTAGCCAACGCATTGCCTTATGAAATCTTGGCATTACTTCAACATTTCATAAAAACATCTATATGTGTAAACTTCTGTGAACAAACAGCGGTAAGTGCGCACAGAACAATGGCGTTCATCTCAAGTAGCCGGTGGAGGTGTGTGCCTACATTTTTTGACAAGTTCACACTGAATTCTTAAGAGTTTTTAAATTATTCGACTTTATTCGAGAAAAGGAAGGGTTTATCTTATCGTTGTGTGAGTTTCGTTGCACTGTGAGCGACCAAAGTTTTGGAAGTTGAATTGTCGCTGCGGGCGTCCACGTTTGTGGGCGCCAGACATACCGAGTTCGTGCAAGGAATAAGGAATAGAATGCTGCATGGTATATTAGACCCGCTTCGTTGCCATGCGGCTCTGCACAAAGCGTTATCTGTAATATAGCTAAATACACCTTTTAGAAGTCATGTCTAGAATTTATTTGCTTCATTCAGGACGTGGATTACGTGATGAAGACATACAAACCATAATTTTCGAGCTGACTAGCGGAAGCGAATGTTTCGATTTGGAGAGAACCGAAAATCAGCGCGTTGAAGCAGACCCATCAGCAAGCAAAAGCCTCATGAACAACGCTACTGCTGACGATGAAAGCATTCAGTTTGAATGTAACCATGAACGCATTGGTAATGATGACCAAAGAGGATAAAGGTGATGTCGAACACGTTGAAGTAGAGCTGTGGGCAAGCAAATGGGCCTTGAATGGTGATAATGCTGGTGATGACGCGTTGAACATGAGGATCAACGCGTTGATGATGGAAATAATGAACAATGATGATAAAAATGTTGTTCGGAGCCGTTAGCAAGCAGCCACGTGAAATTATGATGATTGATGCTGATGAACGCGGTGAACTGATGATGAAGGTGTTGATCATGGTAAGTTGTTACGGTGATATGATTAATGCGTTGAAACGGAGCCGTCGGCAAGCAAAGAAGGATGATGGACCCAGTGTAAACTGGTGTTCCCCAGCATCCACATATGTATAGACACAATTGTTTTCTTCTAGAACTAAAGCTAAAATTTCCGGGTTTTCGGTATTTATTCCCATTTTCTTATGTATTATAATTGTAATATATGCGCAAAAAAAAATGTTTACTTGCTCAACTGGATTGGAAAAATATTTACTTGCTCAACACGACTTTTTTCAGTCGTGATTGTACATTAGAACAAGTAATTGAGCTCAGGGGCGTAGCCAGAAATTTTTTTCGGTTGGGGGGGGGGGGGGGTGTTCAACCATACCTTATGTATGTTCGTGCGTGCGCTTGTATGTGTGCGTGTATATATGGGTCATTCCACGCCAACTGTCCCAGTCGGGGCGCTCGACAAAACAGTATTTCCCCAAAATATTTTGAGCGGCAAAAATTTTTCGGGCACGTGAGCGCCATTTGAACTTCTCGATATGGCGGAAAACCACGTACGAAAGAAAAATTCGCTATAAATGGACCGTTTCACGCATTCATTCGAAACTTGCTTTTTTTGTGTTTTTAGAGCATCGCGCTTTCATTATAGGACAGTTGCTTAGAGTAGCTTTATATTTTTCACTCCTTGGCGCGTAGGTAAAATTGAGTAAATTGCTGCGTTTTCGGGAATTTTTTCCAAAAGACGATTGTAGACGAAATACATCAATTATTTTTATAGAACTCTCCATAACACGTACTATCTCCTAAAGTTTTTGTTTTGCCTGTGTGGGGCGCACAGGCTCTAAAATAAAACCCTAAACTTGGAAAAAACGCTACATTGGCCTATGTTCAGACGTCTGTAGCACACTAAGGTGGTCCAAGAAAAAATAAGCAGAAAAGCGCATACGGAATCATAACACCTTCGTCCACTGAAAGTTTAATCGAAGAAATTTTTTTTTTTAAGTTTAGTCCCACCATTGCATTATTTTGCTATTGGGGCAGTACAAACCGACTGAATTTACTGCATAAAAAAAAGAGGTAGTGTATTCGTAGCACATGGTTTTCAGCTCCTTTTGTTAGTACTTTATAACGTATATTACATATCATGAAGATGATAAAGAGAGGTAAAAATATAACAATACCATTGGCTTAGATGCCGAAATTCCACAATCCGCGCCTCTGTACTTTCGCTTAGCACAGAGGCGCGGATTAATTTACATACGCGATTTAAGCCTGAAATTGGTAGCATGTGCACAAGCGGCAACACAGCGGTAAATGACACCATAGGCTGACAGTCACAGAAACGCAAACCACATAACGTGCAACACATGCCAGATAACCGCCGCAGCCATGCCGCAGCTGATGCGCGGCGGCACGAACCTTCGATATAAATCTTCCCCTCACAACATCACGGTAACATCCCAAGCTCGTTTTCAGAACGCGCGATAAATTACGTAAACGCAGCACATCAGGATTGACATTTATAGCGTGATCGCTGCAAAATTTCAATCTGCCCAAGCGTTCGAAACGCAAACCATAAAACTCCTTTTTTCTGCGTGACAAAATTATTTTTAAAGTTTGTGCGCCTGATAGCGCCCCGTTGCACAACGAATAATAAGTTTGTGTTAAAGGGACACTAAAGAGAAACAATGAATTGGTTTAGATTGATAAAGTGTGCTCGGAGAACTCGTAGTTTATTTCACCACCATAGGTTTATTATTAGAGGAGAAAACCAAGTTCAAAGCTTCATTTTTAAATTTCGCGCCGAGCTTTGTAATTCATGACGTAAAATATTTCAAAGAGCATTTAACGTATTTTGGCGCCACTGGCTCGACAAAATTTCCACAAACTCGTTATGTCATGTCTCTGGCCCCCTCAGAGGACAATTAATGTACTTCGATTTAACCGATTAGGAACTACGTAGGCCCAAGCAGGCGCCATCAAAAATATGTGACGTCACGGCAAATTGTGCGGGAATTCCAAGGTGGCGTCGCCACCTGTATTTTCTTTTTGCGCATCTTCTCGCTTATTAAGCGTCTTCTCGCAGCAAGCGTGGTGTTTTTGGTATCGTGGAAGACTACTTTACTAATGCGAGAAAAATCGTTTTGCTCTTTAGTGTCCCTTTTGGTGCGCTGTTCACATTACCAGCAATATTCAAGCGAAATATTCAAGTACGTATCTCGCATAACACGGAGCAGTCGGTCGGGGTCCATTATGCACCTGATGTTTCTAATCCAAAGGCCTCGTCGCATCTTTTCCTTGGGAAGCTTAAAAAGGCGCAAACCCTACGCGCTGCTGTTTGAGCAGCCAACGGCGCAACAACAGCCCATCGCACGCAACAAATTCACGCATGAATGCGAGGAGCAGTCGCCATGAATACGCGCGCGATACCATACGCGGCTTCGCACAAGCGCTTCGCAACCTACGCGCGCTCCTCAGCAATCGTGTAAATGCGGCGCGCCGTCGCGGCTCCGCCAGACTCCACGCTGCGCTGCCACCCGCCGCCGCCGACGACGAGGAGAGAGGGTTTACGTCACGAGAAGAGGGCGGCGCTGGCGCGGGACCCGGAGAGCGGCGAGAGGAAAGAATCGCCAAACTCTCCCGAAGGGTATATATGGCTCTGGTATATTTGTTCCTGCCCCGCCCCCCACCGAAATAATTCTGGACCTAATATATGGTTTCGCACTGCCTCCGTGATCAGCCCACCTTTGACCAATGTACGATGTCATGGAATGACGTCATCATGTGACGTGATGTCACAAATTTTGGTGATCTGTGACGTGCGATGGTGACGTCAGCACGTGATGATCTTTTGCATCACTTGTCCCCGACGCCCCTGGATGCCGACAGTCAATTTTCGTGTTTGATGAGGCATCAAGACATGATTATGAGGCACGCCATAGTGGAGGGCTCCGGTATAATTTCAAACAGCTGGGGTTTTGTGCACCTAATCTAAACACACAGGCGTTGTTTGCATTTGGCTCCCATCGAAATGCGTCTGCACGATGGCCGGGAATCGAACCTGCACCTTCGAGCTTAGCAGCACGACTCCTTACGTGACAACCTACCACAACAGGCTTCCCACGCTAGAGGTTTTGCAATCATATTGGCATGTCTTTGATTTTTCTTTTCCTATCTTCGTCAATTTTTTAATGCCACAAAGGAAGTGGACATTCTACATTTTAGTCAGAAGTAATTGGGAATGTAGTGATCGAGGCATTTTCTCGAAGTTACTCGCTTGAAGTAATTCATTACATTACACGTTGCAGCAAGAAGTAATTTACTGTTATTTTATTACTGCCAATTCTGAGGCTCAGTCTCTCACCCTTGCATGCCCTCACTTCTTTTTCAAGCCACTAAAGATGTGATCGTATGAGAAGCCGGATGACCACCTTAGCTCTGTCAGGTCTGCACGGTCGACTTCTTGCCAATTGCAACTGAGGCCTTCTTACATGAAGGCATTTTATTTTCAGTAGTACAACTAAACCTCCTCCTTTGTCAGTTACAGCCTGTAACCATAAGGTCAGTTCCTCACCCATGAAATGACGAACCAACTGAGGACGCAGAGCCTCCGATCTTTCTGGCCCGTTGCTCTGAATGGCATTGCAAGCGACACATCTGCATCCTCAGCTAGCGAGGTAACTGGCCTTGTCCTCAGATGCATAATTGCGTGCAGGGTTTTCCATTAGGGTGGGCAAAGTGTCACTGCAGTGCCCCCCCCCCCCCCACGTACTGTAGGAGTCCGAAGCGAAGCAATGACACATGCTCCACGCAACAGCCTGCCATTCCTGGAATGCCGCCATTATCGCCAAAAACCTGTGCGGTCATATAAAACAATGACGGGGCAGGTCCTATATACTGAATAAATATATAGGGTATAGCCCCCCCCCCCGCCCCACCCTTAACTTTTAGAGGGTCGAATTTTATTATTTTTTTAAAACTTTACCAGATGGTCAAATTACTTTATTGTGGATTGAAGACATTGTTAAAAAAAACACCAGGAGCAGCATTTTTGTGTAAACATCAGTCAGAAATGAAAAATGTTCAATAGTATTTCTTTGTGTGGTATTGCCCGAAACATGTGTCTATGCAAAGCGGCTTAGTCTGCACACATGAAATGCGTCTCTTCTCCTTTTGAAGTGACGAGTTGAAAACGGTAGGGTGTTCGGACATACATATCGCTGCTTTGCCGTGCATCCGAAGAACTCGAAAGAAACTCACTAAACAAGGAGAGTGGGAATACCTTGTGGGCGACGCTGATAAGCAAGCTAAGAGCAGTGCCATTAAAGATGGAAATCAACTTCGGCAGCCCCTGCAAGGGAGTGGCGATAACGATAAAAATCAAATTTCGCGCGCCTCCGTTGCAATCACGCAGTGGAACCGAAACCACGAAAGGGCACTGCCACAGACCACTTGCTGAAGCTAGAAATCAGTTGTGTTTATCTCCGCAAGAAGGCAGCACTATCAAATTTCAAATGCTTCTTGTAAGTTCTAGGAGGTGGCAGCACCTCCCAGTGAGCACTGCATGTTGCACTGGGATTCGAGAGTGATGGTGGGGAGATAAACAGGGGAGCGGTAGAACGCACTAAGCGGCGCCTAGAAAGATGGAGAACCGTATCTCTACAGAAGTGCACGAAGTGACAAACGCCTCCCCCCCCCCTCCAAGGTGTGCACGAAGCCTTGACTTGTTTATGTTTTCTTTTAGTTTTTTTTTTTCGTTATCTATTTTACTGCCAAGCCGCTATACACGTGGCGACCCGTTACAAAGGGAACGGCACCACATCATCATGATCATCATGCATCGTCGTTATCATAGAGTTAATATACTGAGTATATTAACTCTATGGTCGTTACCGCGCAAAATGTCATCCGACACCAGCTGACATGTATCCAGTGCTTGACAACAGTTAGCTGCCACAAGTCAAAATTAGTGCACACATGCCAACCAACAATTAGACACCACTGGCCAACAGTAGCAAGAACATAGGCAACATTAGCCATGTGCTAGTGAACAGTTAGTCAATTTACACAAGCAGTGCTAGTTTCATATGGGTGGATACGGTACATGCCATGTCATTCATGTAATGTCATGCATATTGATATATCGCAGCTAGGGAAATAACTGCAATGATAGCTTGCAAATTATGCCACACATGACATCAATGTCATGCAATTCATGTCCATGCCACTAATTACCGCATGTCATGCATGCACATATAGTAAACTATTTAACGAAATGACCGTGACTGCCTCACATGCATGTCATCTACATTTATTTCGTGACCTGTCATTCACGATTTTCATACACACACGTCATGTGATGCACATTCTGGTATACATAGCAAGGTAATGAAATGACCACGATTGCACCACAATGGAATTTGTCACTTTAGAGGGGGCAAAGGGGAGGTGTTCAACCCCCTCTTTGTATGTTCCCACATGCATTTCTATGTGTGTGCTCACATATAGTACACATACAAAAGGTCAATGTTTCAAGGGGGGGGGTGCATCTCAACCCCTTAAACAACCCCCTGGCTAGACCACTGCTTTCAACTAAAGTTTATTACGAAAAGACACAGGATTTATACAGGATATATGGGTACAGTGAAGGGAAAGGTAAATAGCATCCAAAATGACTGTAACAACTTAAGTGAAAAGAGATCGCGTACAGGATCCCTCTGTCGTGTGGTGCCTGAAGGCTGTGTTGGTCAGACAGGCAGGTGCCTTAACAACAATCCTTGGGAGTGCTGAAACAATAATGTCCATGACAAAAAAGGTTTTTCTGATGTTACATAGCAACACGTGTGCTTGTCATCCGGAAAAAGAATTGACCTCTTTGGAAGGTACGGGTTCGCACATGCAGTGGCCACCACAATTTCACATATTCTCTTAATCTCTGCACCATTCTTTATGGTTCTGTCAATTCTGATTAGTTCGGTTAATGTTCATCATGACACATTCTAGTATTTAGCTTTCCCTTCACTGTACCCTTAACATGTATATATCTTGTGTTTTTTCGCATTAAACCTTGGTATAGAGAGTTAGTGCTTGTCTTTGTGCTCATCCTCGTCATCATTTTCTTGGTGCTCAACTCTTGGAGCATAACAGATACGGGAGGATGAATCCCCCCCACCAAATTCAGTCCTGCCTATGCCTCTGATGACCTGTGATTCATGTTCATCGTACAGCCATGTTGTGCCATGCCAGTATTGGTATATACACCAAGTTAATGAAATGACCTCAAGAGCACCAAGACGGAAGCAGGCAGAGACATAGAATCAAAGTGCCTTTGGTTCACAGAGAAATGCTTCACATTTAAAAGAATGGAAATTTGTAAGAATGTGCCCTCAGCGATGCTTAGAGGGCCTTTCACCAGATTTGGGTGCTATACGAACGAACGTGGCATGTAGATCGGTCTATGGCAATCGTGCATGCAAACTATGTCATGTCTGCACGGTCAAAATTGAAAACAGAAGGCCACACACGACCTCTCTTTCGATTAAGATGCACTTAGAGAGTGCCTGGACAACAGGCGCTACTGTCTTCGTAACAAGCACGTCTCAAGTCATCACTGAACACATCCTGTGAATTCAGTTCTTCAACCAATGCCCATAATACATGCACTGCAAAGCAAGAAAAGATGCGTGGCCTGACACATGAATGGTGCTTCTCCTGCGTGTACAGATAACCTTTATCCAGATAATCCACGTGTGCTGCAGTGTACGGACCTTCCATGCAAGCCTGAGAAGGCCATTCTTCGAGCCATGTAACCTCTGAAAGAGAGCTCATTGGCTGAGCATGCTTGTGTGGCTCCACTGCCACATTGCTGCAAGCAAAGCTGCCGCAGCAGCTTTGCTTGCAGGCCTGAGTATGCTGTAATGTGGTGATCACATGTTCGGTTGGTACCTTTTTGTTTGCTATGCGTACCCTACCTAATTTTTTCCCATGGTCAGAAAGGAAGCACACTATCGCACGTCTTCTGGTAAGTTGCCCTGAGAGCACAAAACATGCAGACAACACGAGACCAGACGCCTCCACGACTTTTTCACACAAGCGCTCGTGTTGAAAGTAGGAGTCGTCCACTCTTGTAGTGTCTCCGTGTACAAGTATTATGTGCCTGTCGGTGTGCACTATCGAGCTCTCAAGGCGGTATACCAAGATGAATTACCAACTAGCCCAGCCGCAAGTTATTCTGTAATACAGTAGTACTTGTTGTTGGTGTACTTGGAGCATCTTTAGTATCAATAGTATACTTGGGCATCAAAAACACAATCACGGAGGAACACATACACAGGACAGGTGCCCCTCCTGTGTGATTGTTTCTCCGATGCCGAAGTCTACTATTGATACTATTCTGCAATATTCCAGCTGAAGATTTTTCTTAAGACATCGTGCATTCTGGAGACAAGCAACCACAGCTGCAAAACATGAAGGAATCGGTGAAAACTGGAGAGATGGGTGAGAGGGTGACCCAAGTTACAACACTGTGTAATCGACAAGTGATGCTCGGGAAGTAAGTTCTGAGATTTTGCAAGAAGTCTGTCGCATATAAAACTTGCACATAATTTTTATTTCAAATTGCTGTAGTACTCGTTTTAATATAACGGAATTTTTAATGCGGTGCTTGTTTTCAAAACAATGACGAGCCTTCTGGTTCATTGTCAAGGTGGGAGACAAGGAAGAGCTAATTTATAGCATTCCAAACAGTGCTTTTATAAAGCTATTCATGACCACGAAATCTTACGGTCATGGATGGTGCACTCGTCTGTCATCGAGAAGTTGCATTGTATCTGCTGCCTCCTGTTCATGCTACAGAAACGAAATCTGAATTTGTCACTTCGTTTCCACAATTGTTGAAACTGAATACCAAATTTCAAGGCCATGAAATGTCTGAGGAGCACCTCTGTCCTTTGAACAGTGCAAAAGTTTCGAAGTAATGTTGAGGGGTATGAAACTAACGGTATTAAGCATCCTAGCTGAGGAAACCGAGCAAGGAGGGTGGACAGGGGTATATTGCACAGGCTGCTTTGTATTAGTAGCACCATGTTTCTTTCAAAACAGATCCCGGCATTCCATGAGCTGTGGGAAGACAAATCGGTGGTGGACGAAGGAGCCTTCTCAAAAATGGACGAAATGCTTCCCAAGTATGAATCAGTGCCGAAACAGCACAAATTGGGGCTAAAAGCAAACATACAAGTGACGAAGATCTCTATATCCAACAATGTAAAATGAATCCATTGGCGTGCTAGCAACGCATGTACGGGAACAGCTCCTCTTGGAGATAAAGTCGTCACAGTAATACGAGATCATGTTTCACTGCACAACAGACAAATCTCATTCTGACCAGATGGGAAAAGCGATATGTCACGACAGGGAGCAGGAAGGCTTAGACAAGAAGTACTATTCTTCGCAACTGTTTTTTGCTGAATAAGAAAACACTGCAGCTTACGACCCCACATCGGCTATACTGCAACGCCTAGAACATGACAGTTCAAACATGCAGATGTGTGATTTGCAAGGCTACGACTGTGCTACCAGTGTAAGTGGCATCCATGTGGACATACATGTTGTACGCCCCCATGGCAGAGTTGCCATGGGAGCATGCAAGCCATTATTAAGGGGGAAAACAAAACAGGCCTCAACAATGGTTGGACCATTATCTAAACTTCTGTGGCCAACGTTAGATCACTCAGAACTCATTTTGTACTTTCTGGACCTATTCAGGAACTGTTTCATTTATTCGTGGTGTCTACTCGTTGAACGGACATATTGTTCAGGCACATTACAGTGGTTCTGAAAAAGCTATCAGAAACATGTCCTAGTGCCGATCATGTAACAGAAAAATCAATAAAGTACCACTTTTGACAAAATGGTGGGAGCCAAGCAAGACTCAGACAAGCCACGAGAAAATGTGCACTCATTGAGTGTGGTGTAATACCCACAATAATGTTCAATGCTACTTGCATGTATGGTGTGCAGTACTGAATAGTCCATGCTGCACAGCCATATTTCCAGATACGAGGCCTATTCCTTGAAGCAGTGGCAACATTGGAGGCCCTAAAGCTCCTTAAAGAGAAGCACAATTGCCTAGTATGCAATACTGTTCAGCAGACATTTTACAGTAGAGAGGCATAGCAGGTTAGAAAAAAGGGCACTCCAGGCACTGTCGACCTCCGTGTGATGCTACTGGGACTACACTTTCTTTCTTACCGAATCTTTCACTGGTATGGTAATAGAGCTTGTGCAACACAGCACCTTGCCTCCTTCGATGTTAAAATTTCCCGTTTTTACAAATGTTTACAAATTCGCAGCTGAAAATCCTAGTGCTCTCAAGTGTTTCCAGAACTTTTCAAGTACTACGCCATTACCCATTGTGCAAATCTTCTGCACCTTCCGTGCATTAAATGTTTGTGCTAGTTTGTTTGCCACCCTTTTCTTGTCCCTGTGGTTGTTCCATTTAAGCAGTACATTTTCACATATCAATCTTCTGGCTTCTCTACGATTCCTATACGCATAGATATGCTCTTCAGAAGCTTGCTCTACTTCCTCATTTTGCCGATTGTATAGTTTCTTTCTTCGGATTTCCTTCAGCCTTCTTTGCCTTATCTCCTGCAGCATGACCTTCTCCAGTTCCTTGTAATCTCCTACTGCTGTGGAAAATGCCCCAGTTTTTTTGCTTGAGATCTTTGTTGTTTGCTGACGTTACTTCCAATATAGCGTTGGCATATATTCATAGTTTAATGTTGAAAGTTTATAACTGCCGCCTAGACTATCCTTCCCTAGTTTATCATTATTTTTTTAACACGAAAGTGTTTTATGCAGGGGTCCACCAAGATATTCATGATGCATTTCCGTCATGGAAATACGTCAGCAAAATAAACGCCATCAAATGGCAAAGAAAAAAATACTATAATAAAATTTTGTTGACGGGAGTCGAACCCATGACCTCTCGGTCCGCGGTGATGGCTGGCGGGCGTTTAGCCCACTGAGCTACCGCCAAACACATAACGGAGGCTACATGAAGGCGCCTTTTATCTTCCACACTTTCCTCTCACAGTGCTCTTGCATGGATGAATGGATGGATGCTATGAGCGTCCCCTTTACAACGGAGTGGTGACGTGTGCCACAAGGCTTGAAAAACAAACAAAAAAAATTGCGCTGTTGCTACAATCGTCCCATACAGCACGTTTCCAATACAAGTGTAATTTCGTTTAACACACCGTGAGGTGGTGGCTTCAGGCCAAGCTTCGCTCACAGCATCCATCCATATCGAAAAATAGCTCTCTGACGCTCGCCTGGCTGGCACACCGCGTTCGCTGCTCGCACTGTGAGAATCAACTGCCAGGCTTGAGGGAAGACACAATGCGCGTAGCGTTTCTCTTCGCGTTTCACGACACTTTGGAGGAGTGCATACCGAGTATCCGTGTTTATTATTTGCTTGTTGATGCCATATTTGCGCGGGATTCACCATATGCGGTGTCCACATATATGTTAACAACTTCAGCTACCGCAAGGGTTAAATCATGATCATGGGCGTTGTCGTCGGTACGGAGATCTGCCACTAGGCGTCAACGTGAGTGCGTCCACATCAGGCGGGGCTACATCTGCCAAACAACAATGGACATTACACCAGCTCTGATATACCAATGCACTAAAGCAATCAACTACATCTGTGACAGAGGGATCAACCATCTTTTTTCTAATCATGTGTAAACCATTTGTGACCAAAAAGTAGTGAATACAGTGACTGCCCGTTTCCACATTGTTACTTGTCCGTGGCACTCTCTGTTAAGTACAACAAATTCTGTTCCTCAGACAAATCTAGCACTGGCGAACCATTTTGGTTTTACCGCTTCAAGTTCTGTTTATTTCTGCTACTCACTAACATTTAAAATAATACTAATATGTTTCCACTTAATGCACTCTGGGCACAGTTCACTTGGTTAAACCAAGCAGGCCGTGTCCATTTGTTAAGCAGTTCATCGTAAATGTTCTCCAGCATTCTCTTCACACAAGAGCTCTGCCTGAGTGCCTGCAATGTGGAGCTGCTTCAGATGTCCAGCTTGATGTCTGGCGGCCGCGCAGGTGCAAGGTGGAGCCGAAGGTTGTCTTTCAGCAGCACTGGCTGTAATGTATCTGGGAGGCTCTGTGATGTGCCAGACGCAGCCTGGGTGGGGCACTGCAAGGGTTGTCCCAGTGGCTGTGATCTGCAGCGCTGGCAGCACACTTCACTAGCCTGTTCCCCAGGACCAAGGGCTTCCAGGCAGGCCTTGTGGTAGCAATGGCTGCAACGAAACATGACGACACCACCTGGCTCGGAGAAGCCTCGATTGCAGGCAACGCAAGCAGCCGTGTGCGACACGTACGCCCTGTTGGCGGCTGCCTTGAGCTGGCGTAGGTGCATGTGCACGTCACTGCTCAGCAGCCGGTTGGTGGTACGCAGCAGTGCCTTCTCGTAATTGTGTGTATCCAGCATCTTCATGACAAAGTGGCGCACCTCGCCAAACTTGCCTGTGTTGTAAGCTGGATCCTGCATGAGCTTGTGCAGGATGTGTGGCAATGCCACAAAGCCCATCATGCTCCCAAGAAGCTGGTGGGTCAGCGATAGGAAGTCCTTGTCGGCGCCCAGTGCCGAGCGTAGCTGACGCTGGGGTGCCATGACCCTCTCGAGGACGGGAAACCAGAGGGCCTCACGTTCGGCCGCGCTCAGAAAGGGACAGCTGCGCTGGCACAGCTGCACTACAGCCTGAAGTCGAACACGTGCCTCTTGCAGCAGCTGCTCTCGCATGGGGCCCTGCTGGGCACATGCCTGCAACTGCGCATCTAGGAACTGCAGCAGTATGTTCAAAGCCCCTTGGACATCACCAGTCTTCTCTAACAGGTAAGCTGTGGCATCCAATACGTTGTGCCTGCGACAGATCTCCAGAGTCTCCTCAATGCGATAGCCTTCTGCAGAGACAAGGAATGGGGCCACAGCATCTGGCTCGAATTGGCACATGAGCTCAATGTACTGCTCCTGCACTGCAGCAGCCATGCAATCTGTGTCTTTGGCACTCTGAGTCAGGCTGGAGGCTTCCCTGCTATTCCAGACACCCTTCAAGAACTGGTAGAGCACCCTCGGCTGGCCCTCCAGATGGCGCATGATATCGTCCACGCGGTGGGCAAGGTGCTGCAGCATCAGCTGTGAAGTGGCCCCGCTGTCCACTTTCATGAGGGCCTCGAGGCTCCTAACGAGCTGGTCTTCGAGAAGTGCTTTCTCCTGCTCACTCACGTCGGGGCTGGCGAAAATGCGCATGGCATAGTTGAAGCTCTGCAGCTCACGAGAAGGGTCGTTTAAGTAGCACAGAAAAACCTTGTGGTACAGCCGCTGTTTCTCGTACAAGTACTCGCATACCTGGTAAAAATGGGCCTGCTCGGCGAGATCAAGAAGGTGTGCTTGGTCGACTGAAGCCAAGCCGCCTGCTTGCAGAAGTTCAAGCAGGGCCTGCTGGCGTTCCTCTTGTTGTGTCTCATCCCCAGGGTGTGTCAAATGCTCCAGCACTTGCTCAAACAGGAGCCTGTCAACGATGAGGTTGTTGTCCGGTTGTGCCAACTGCCTGGCCAGGAAGGTGAACAGGGCACCCACCTGCGTAGGCAGGAATCCTTCACCCTGAACCATAATCTGAAGCAGGATATCGACAATTCGCTGCTTTTGAGCCAGCCCCGCCTCAGTGGCAAACTCCGGTTCCTCAAAAGCCAAGGCCAGCACATTCAGGAATTCTCTGGTGCTGAACTGAAGCAATGTCCTGAGATATGGAAATGTCCCATGATCATCAGTGCCTGATCCCCGCAGGGATGTGATGCACTGAAACACATCCTTCTTAACCACAGCTGCCTGATCAGCAGCAAGTTCCCCATGTGGGTATCCTCGCCCTGCCAGGCAGCAACTTATGTAAACCAACAGCTTGTTGCCCAAAAGCACTTGGCTGTCAGTGAGCTGCTTGCCAGATTCCAGGGCTTTCCACAACACAGCCATTAGTTCCTTAATGGGTGTGGTGAAGTCATTCAAGGCTTGGTTGTGCACATAGATGATGCCATCATACAAGCTCTGCTTCCAGCACAGCGTCATCACCTGGTGGAGGTCCAGGCAGGCCACGTCCAGGCACACGAGGCAACGTTCCAAGAGTTCGAACTGGTCCATGCTGGCCAGCTGGCCAACCAAGTCCTTGGCCAGCACAGGGCTAGGGTTATGCAGCTCACCATCTAGCACATGCACAGGAAGGCTGTCTAGGAACTTGCCTTTGAGCTCAAGCGGCAGCAATGTGTACAGCTTATCTAATAGATCGGGCGCATGCTCCCTGATCAGCAGAGCAAGCTGGACACAGAGGGGCACTACGGGTTGGACTCGGTCAGACGGGCCAGCTGCGAGGGCCTCGAGCAGCTGCTGGGCGTAAGTGGCCACCTGGCGCTGGCGGCGCACCTTCTTGCCCACCAGGCCACACACTGCCTTCGCCTCGTCTCGGTAAAGGCTGCACGTCAGATGGAGCGCCTCCGCATACAGCTGCTGCTGGCACAGGAGTTCCAACCGCTCCAGCCACGTGCGGAGGCTTAGCACATGAACCGATGTCAGACCTAGCAGCAGCACTTGGGCCCCACAACCTGCCATTGAATGGTAGCATGCCCGCTCGGCTGCAGCCACCATAGCCTTGCTGACGTTGCCACCAGTAGCGTGCCCTTTGAAATGGCTTGTACCGTAGACCATCTGCACATCCGACATGTCCAACACCTCAAGTTCTTCCTGTGATCTGACATCAAGTACATGAAGGTTCTCCGACGTATCTAATGCCACCAATGTTCGCGAGTTCAGCCAAGTGAAATTCTGGACTGTGTATTGCACTTGTATTTTCTGTAAGGGCACAAAAATCATCTTATCAAAGCTTGGAATGTTGACCTGGAAAAAGTATATGGTGCCCTGGCGACCAAAGGCCAGCACAGGGTCGATGATCCGAGTCGAAGCCGACACCTGGATGACCACAAACTGCCAGCTCAGCAGCGGCAATGTGTTTGGGTCTGCCCTGAGAGAATGGGTGAATCGTACACGCAGCACCGGGCGCACGGTCACCACAATGACCTTGGTGACAGTTGCCAATGCCAGCAGGGACACCTCCTGGGCAGGGTGCCGCGCCACCTCGGGGCTCACGTGCAGCGGCTCCATGGCACAGACCTCGCCTCGACTTCCGGAAAAAATGCACACCGACTCGCACGTCCGGGTGTTGAGCACTTTCCTGAAGTTAAGTTCATACACGGAGCCACCGCTGTCACTGCAGATGGCAAGCGTTGGGTCGTCCGTAAACTTGACATGCAGGATGGCCATCTGCGGTGGATGGATGTCCGTGATTGTTCGTAGTAGTTTTCCGTTCGTCAGGTCCCACATTGTGAGCTGACCCTTGGCATAACCGCAGAGTAGCCGGCTGCAGTCGCTGTTGAAGCCCATCGCAGACACAGAACCATACTGCTCGCCCAGCTGTATGCTGCCCAAGCACCACTTCAACGCTTGTTCGGGATCAAACACCAGCACCAAGCCGTGGAAGGTACCCACAGCTATCAACGAGGAGACGGCCATGGCAGTGGGTTTTCCAGAGTCAACCCGCTCCACGGCTGATCGCAGCTGGGAGGACACTCCGCGCAGGATGACATGCCGCAAGATGCTGCTCGGACGGGCGCTAACTCTTTCTGTCGGGAGACTCCTAGAGTCGGCACTAGCGAGTGAGACTGAATCGCTGTTTCCGTGGAAGAGTGCTTGGTTGGGCACTTCTTCGTCACTCAGAGAGCCTCCATCTACTTCGTTCAATATGCTTTCCAACGTGGGTGGGTTTTCAACGGGTGGCAACTCAAATTCCTTGTCGTCCAGCTCCTCTATATCGAACGCAAGCGCAGCGTCCTCCGTAGCGATGGAATCGCTTCGCAGCCGCCCGTCGAGGCCGTCACTAGAGTCATCCATGTTTATGCCGCCGCAAGGAACACTTACACAATCGACGGGAGTACGGAGGAATCGAGGCAGGTCCCGTAGATAGAGCGCAGTAACAGCCACAACACACAACAGTACTGGTTACGCTGACGTCCACACGAAGCCCGAGCTTTTGCGAAAAATCAACCACGCTACTTGCCTAGTTTAAACTCTTGAGTGTCCGGCCGAATGTAGGAGGCACAATGCGATCGTGTCCAATCAGCAAAGATCCCATCACTGCTGTGGGAGCAACTTTACAAACGGGCCGAATGCATGCCGGCCGGGAAAACGCCCCACACACCTCCTTCGCCAAATGTACACACCCGCATGCCGCCGCCTGGACATCGTTGCGATGACACCGGCTACGCAGAATCCCGAATGAAGGCTACAACAACTCCGCCACAGGACCTGTGTAGACACAAGCTCACTTTACACCTGTAGAAGCGTCAGCCACGCGAGGATAGTTCACTGTATACGGAATACGACAGCTGTTTTCGCCGCCATGCCAATATCCCGTTTGTGTCGAACTTGGGTTGGATTGGCTCGTTTTGGCAGAACAAAATATTTTACGAGACTTGGGAAAACGAAACACGATTTCAGGAACCGACGGAACCATGAAGAAAAATTTGGCTCCCACCGCCATCGTCGTCGTCGTCGTAGTCGTAGTAGTAGTAGGAGGAGGAGCTTCACAGGAGGGTAGTAGCAGTTTCACAGGATGCAGGGCTGCGCACGGGAGTACAAAGGCTGACGTCACAGCCTCGGCAGTGCATTTGGTGGAAAGGGGGGGGGGGGGGGTCACGCATATTTAGCGCAGCCCAGATATGATTATGGCGGCGCCCGTCTGTGAGGTCTATAAGGTCTATAAGGTCACGTGACCAGAGAAAAGAGGGGAAAAATAAATAAATAAAGCGAAATGATGATGATGCTCAAAATTATGTGACGATGCTAAAGGATGAAATAAGCGCTACGATAGCGTTGGAACGCTACCTTGGCGCTCCAGCGCGGCTGTGAATGAGCGTATCGTCGCGCGCATAGGCGTGCCTATAGCTCCCATTAAGGAGGGGGGGGGGGGCGAAGTCTCACCGCACTGACGTCCCCCCTCCCGCCCAAAGGAGTTCGAAAAAACACAAGCTTCGCAGCGGATGCAAAAATGAAAACGAAGCGATGTGCTTCCCACAACGGCCTGCCTTTGGTCCCTGAATTTCCGGGGTAAAAATGGGAAGCAAGCAGCCCTTAGAATGCAGGTCCTCGGCTGCCATTGTGTCAAATACCTGCGTGGCCATAACCTTGCACTACGACGCAATAGGTAGGATGGGGCAGATTTCGCTTCCCCCCCCTCCTCTTAGGTGACTAGAAGGGTCAATGTACGGGGCAGATTTTGCGCCCCCCCTCTTAGATGATTAGGGGGCGCCCCCCCCCCCCCCCCCCCCCCCTGTGCGCACGCCTATGGTCACGCGGGATCCACGTGGCTAAACTAAAAGAACAAAAAATCAACAAGGAAATCCTTAGTGAAACTTTTCCGAGACTTAAGACCAAAATTAATGAGGGGCGACAGCTTCGCGGTCTCACGGTTTTCACTGCGTGGGATCGGCTATTTCATTATTATCTTGTGAAGTTTGTGAAGTTTATATAAAGAGCCACAATGCTCCCCGCCTTATGGTTTTAAAAATTATTTTTGTTTATAATCCAGTTATAACAAAGCGCCCCTAAACCACGTCCAATATTTTGTTTTGAACATTTCAATTAAGTAAACAGGCGTGTCGAGTTCAGAATACCGCCACGATCAACAATTCCAAAAGCGGCAGTGATTCGCGCCGTGAACGCGTGCTGACCCGAAGGTCGCGGGATCGAATCCCGGCCGCGGCGGCTGCATTTTCGATGGAGGCGAAAATGTTTGAGGCCCGTGTACTTTATTAGCTTTAGGTGCACGTTAAAGAACCCCAGGTGGTCGAAATTTCCGGAGCCCTCCACTACGGCGTCTCTCATAATCATATCGTGGTTTTGGGACGTTAAACCCCAGATATTATTTATTATTATTATCGCGCCGTGAACGCGCAAAAAAAAAAAATGAAGAAAAGACATGTCCGTGCTCCTCCGCAGGCCTTTCCTGTATCCCCAGCGTCCGTAGTGACGTCATGCAGCAGGGTGCATATCTGGTATGCCATCAGCGGCAGACGGTGTGATCGAGCCCACGAACGGAGTGTAGCGAAGGAAAGAGCGAAACGAGCGAGGGCTGCGTTGCGAATTTCTTTTGCCCAAAACAACAACTACTACAAAACTTCCTTGTTTAATTATTTTATTTTAAACTGCCCCATTCTTGACCAATCGCTCAGTCTGGGCGCGAGCCATCAGCCGCCCATCAAAAGTGCCAATCGTTCCAAGCACGTTCTAATTCTACCGACCGGTCGACGACACGTGAGTGGCATGTGGTTTCCGAGAAACCAGCACGGAAGTACTCTGGAGAAACCATCAGATTGTTTTCGTTAACTTTCATACTTTCTAGCTAGTTGGTAAGTATTCATTCTAAAGAGACAGGGCGCGCAAACACGCACACAAGAAAGAAGACCAGCGAAACCATATGGTTAGTCGGCGTTTGTGGTGTCCCGACTTCTTTCTTGTGTCCGTGTTAGCACGCCCTGTCTTTTTAGAATGAACACAGCTCCCATATAAGCGTATACGCTAAGGGGACACAAAACAAATACTGTTAAAAGGAATAATATAGCGATGTTCGCGCTCTTTCGGGCCAAGTACCTAAATTTGTACCTCCGTGCTCGTAGAGCAAGAAAATACGTATGCATCTCCCCAGTAGCTATTCGCTCGTTTACTCAGACAACTTAATGCAAACTATGCAAAACAGCAAAATCCTTCATGCAAATAAACATTGACTATGGGAATATGTCTCCCAACATAGCTCTCCTGAGGCCCACCGGAAGCTGAGGCGGATACCGATGCTCAGCTCGGAGGTCGAAGGCCAAGGCCTCTACCCAGGCCCGTAGCCAGGAATTTTTTACGGGGTGGAGGGGGGGGGGGGCACTTGCTGACAACCTTGACTATTTGAGAAAAACGCCTATTTTCACTATTTATTTTCGGTAAAACGCCATGTATCATAAATATTTCGGGGTGGGGAGGCTCCCCCCCCCCCCCGGCTACGGGCTTGTCTATACCTATGCGGTCTAGCCCGGACCACAAACCAGCCGGATCTTGTCTATTTACTCACTCACTCACTCACTCACTCACTCACTCACTCACTCACTCACTCACTCACTCACTCACTCACTCACTCACTCACTCACTCACTCACTCACTCACTCACTCACTCACTCACTCACTCACTCACTCACTCACTCACTCACTCACTCACTCACTCACTCACCATTCTGTGACGCACCATCGCGATGCGCCGCGCTTGTCGCGGCGTATGGTGTATGAACAACATCCCGGAGTTATGCTCGTGGTTATCTACCCTGCAGTGTTCGTGCAGTTCTGCATATACTGCACGCAATTACTAGCAAGATTGGAACGATCTACGCCTCCCATAGGAATTCCGATAACGCAGGCCGGATGTTATTCCTGTACCTGCACGCATGAGTGACGCCTTTTGACGTCTGGTAATAAATTTACTACAAGCATATGCATTCGTTCCCAAAGAGTGCGCTACGTGCAACAAATGAATCGACGGGTCAGTATATACATATAGGCTCCCCTTAACACCAATGGAGCTTTCTGGAAACTGTACTAGGAAGGGAAGCCGACATTTCTTTATATTTATTTATTTATTTATTTATTTATTTATTTATTTATTTCACAACGCTGCAAGTCATAACAGGCCCAAGCAGGAGTAGAAAATGAAAACACAATTGGTAAAAATCGGGATTACTAGTGAACTGTGAATAACGCCATTAGCAATCGAACAGGGTTACATCACTAAACATATAATAAGCTCTAGGCAACAAGCAAAAAAAGCAACTAAAACAAAATTTTTTCCAGTGCCGTTTGAAAATCAGCCCCCTAAAAGTGAATTTAGGAAGAGCGTTCCAGTAGAAAATTGCCTGTGGGAAAAAGCTGTGTTTAAATGCATTAGTTTTAGCAAATATATCCGTTTCAGAGCGTGGTCGTGATCGTGTCGTCTACATATGAGCCCCGCCACGGTGGTCGTCTAGTGGTTATGGCGCTCGACTGCTGACCCGAAGGTCGCGGGATCGAATCCTGGCCGCGGCGGCTGCATTTTCGATGGAGGCGAAAACGTTTGAGGCCCGTGTGCTTATATTTAGGTGAACGTTAAAGAGCCCTAGGTGGTCGAAATTTCCGGAGCCCCCCCCCCCCCCCTCCTACGGCGTCCCTATTATAATCATATCGTGGTTTTGGGACATTAAACTCCAGATATATATATATGAAGGGTTAGACATGTCAGATTTACCTTTTAATATATGTCATGCAAGAACACTATCCAGGCATATGTTTGCCGCATCTGTAATGCTGGAATCCCGTGTTCTTGCATACGTTTCTTTGCATATATACGTATATAAGCAAGGGCGTCCGCAGAACTTTTTTCAGGGCGTGCATCCGCAGAGTGCATCCAACACATGCAGTTTCACTGCCGTCGCATGACCGGTAAGAAATTCCAGGGGGGGGAAGGATTGCCCCCTCCCCCCCCCCCCCCTGGAATTTCGGATAATATTTTTTTATGCAGTAGCAATAAGTTGCACAGCTCGATTAGCGCACTCAGGTCCCGCATATCCGTGTGAAACCGCCTTCAGGATTGCCAGTCGACTTTGCACGTTACGCACTATTGACTGTAATATTACCAGTCATCACACGGCAGTGAAAGAACGGCTGCCAGTGATGAATACCCCCCCCCCCTTGCGGATGCACCCCCCTGCAAAATGTTCTGCGGACGCTGCAAAGTTATCCCCGTTTCACGGCTATGTATATGCGGGACGTGAGTGTGGTAATCAAGCTGTGTGCAGCTTATTGCTACTGCATAGAAAAATATTATCCGAAATTCCAGATAGGAGGGGGGGGGGACTTCAAGGTTACACCGTTACCTTGAAATTCCTGAACCAATTGCGTTTCTGAAGCGCGTTTTCTCGCTTACCAAGCGTCTTTTCGTGGTAAGCGTAGCGCGTCGTGATAGAGCAATTTACTAATACGAGAAAAATCGGTTTTCTCTTTAGTGTCAGTTTAACTAATGCCTTTCGCGCTTATCGTCGGTGGCATCGATGTACCGAAACAATATCCGGCAACGTTATCACCACAGACGGTCAGTCTTGAACGATGGCTGATAAGAACGGCATAGAATCGGAGCAAGCGGAAGCCGTCTGTTGAAGGAACTAAACGAGCGCATAATCCAAGGTCACCGCATATATGAGCACCTGCGCAATTAAACAAGCCGCCGTGATGAAGCGTACCTCTGGAAGCATATGACCACGCCCACTTGCCACTCCCACTAAACCTGTTTTAAATCTCCACAAGGAAGCCGCGCCATATATACGCTGGCGCAATCTGCACCAATCTGCTGTCTTCTCAGGCACATTGTGAGCGGTGAAAAAAAGAATCCGTGCAGAATCTCCTCTGGGAGTTGTCTAAGTGGTGCGAAAGCGTTTGGTAGCAATTCAACATGCTGACGCGAACTTACGTCGCAGGCCCGTAGACAAAGGGGGGAGGGAGGGGGGCTAGGGGCCCGGGCCTCCACCCAAAGTTCTGATGGAGGAGGTGTTTTACCGAAAATAAAAAAAATGAAAATAGGTGTTTTTCTAAAATAGCCAAGGCCTTCAGCAAGTGCCCCCCCCCCCCTCCCCCCCGAAAAAAATTCCTGGCTACGGGCCTGCGTTGTCGTACGCAGCTGTGTTCGGTAGAATTTTGAAAAACGCCGCATCGAGAAATTAGTAGCGCGGTTAGAATACCGTAATACCAAGTGAGATCAGCATGAGACGACAAAGAACAGTGCGCGCCTTTCGTTCCCGATGACGTCCTGTACCACACGCTCTTGCATTTCCCGCGCTTTTTGTTGCGTTGCGCGGCCTTTTCAGGAATGTGGATATGTCGGACGGCGTCGGCACGGTGCTTTCCCCTTACTTGTGGCTTTGTTTCATATTTACGCACACCTTGCTGTAGTTACCCCCAGTACAACACATTCGTGACATATATATCCACTGTATACGAGCGTAGGATTCGTTGGCTCGAAACAATAAACCACCGCTAACGTTCTCCCCTTCAAATTTATTTCGTCCGATATACTAACTTTTTTTTTATAGTGATTCGTGTCCCCATGGTCGCGGGGTCGAATCCCAGCCGCATTTTCGATGGGGGCGAACTCGCTTCAGGCCCGTGTACTTAGATTTAGGATTTCCGGAGCCCTCCACCACGGCGTCCTTCATAATCATATCATGGTTTTGGGGCGTTACCCCAACAATTATATTACAATAGTGATTCATGTTACGTGATGGACGGGTAGGATTTAAACTTCAAAGTGGTGGTTAAACGGGCTTGTTGGTACGTACACATAGTTTTTCACACAGCATAGAAACGGGTGACTTCCAACCAAAATGTCAGCGCCTGTGAAAGTCAGCGCTTGTGTCAGCCTGGTTGAGTGGTCTATTCTCGGTGTCCCGTTTCTGCGCTGTTTGAAAAACTACCGAAATTTAAATTTCAAAAGGTTTTTTTTTTTTTATTATACAACTCAAAACACAAATCAAGCCGCGACAGCATGCAGAGCAGGTCATAGTGCTGAGCGTCTGCTACACCACGCCTACTTTCGCATTCGCCTAACTTCTTTTTATTTCGGAAAAATAAAACTACGAACATCGCAAGAAACATATTTGAAATTAATTTATGCGATTTTTTGTAATTCAAACAAAGTTTGAGTGCAATCAGTACGTGCGCTACGAAATACGAGAGGAAAAAAAGTACCGCATTGACGGTTTCGCACGTGACTGTCGGCAACCTTTTTTTGCTCAGTCTTTGCTCTTTCCCACTTCTGTGGAGAGAGGATATACAAATCCAAAACCTGCGCGTTTACAACTATTTGGCGAACGTGTGCTGCTCGCGTGTTTGCAGGAGTCTGCCGAGTCGTTCCCAAGACCGCGTACTCGTACGAATGTTTGGAACGCCGAGAGGTCCGTGAGTAGTGCCGTTCTAGCTCGCGCAGCTAGCAGACGCCGTGTGTCGAGCGGCGCTCGTCGCAAATGCGCCTGTTGTGGAACCATGCCAGTGGCTGGTGCTGCGGAAGGATTCTCCACTGACGCTGTGATGTCCGTGTTCGGCAGCTGATCGGCCGTCTCTGTGCTACGTTTGAGTGAGTGACGACTGTGACCATGACCGTCGAACATTCTCCCTTGGATGGCCACGCCAAGAAGGTGAGACCGAGCTTGACCAGCGTTAGGCTTAGGTCTCCGAAGGTCGAGCGGCGTTCGTGGGATGCGGCTCTCTCTTTTTCCGTCACGTTTGAGGTTTCGGTGATGACGCTTTGGTTATATTTTTGCTCCGGTGACCTGGACGTGCGGCAGCGTGCCACGTTTTTTCTTTCTTTCTTGGTGCCAGTGATCCTTCCTTTTTGTCTCCGGGTTTTCTATTTATTCTCCGGGCCGGCAAAAAGAGCTCGAATGTCACCGGCGTTGGCTGGCAGCGCTTGCTGCTGCCGCTGAACGGAAGTCGCTTCACGGATGCGGCTTGGAAGCGCTATGAGCGAACACGTTTGTGGGGAACGGCGCTATTCGTTAACGGCGTTTAATTAATTAAAATGGCTGTCTAGCGCGTTACAACTCCTCGTCGCCATTTCTGACGAGCACGCGGTTGAGCGCTGTTCGCGAGCTGTGCTTCACGCAGTGTGCAAACGTAAGAGGAAGGTAAAACGTTGGCTCTGGGAACCGGCACGGTGTTGTCACTAGTGGGACAAGACGCTTTGCAGCCAATTCTTCCTTGACCGCCCCTGTTTAGAGCCGAGTTGCTACCGGGCGGCCGAGTGCGACTGGTTTCCTTTCACGAGTTTGTGTCTCGTCTGCATGACTCGTTGAGCGAGACCGGAAAACTAAAGTTTTGTAACTGGCACTTTGTAGTTCTCGTGCTCGCACCTGCGTGAACTTACACTTGCCTCTCCAGTTAAAGGCCTAGCCTTGAGCGTTTCAGAAGTTGAGCGAAACTGAAGCCTAGTCGAACGAGCCGGTAGAGACGCTCTGCATCTACACTGCTCTAGTTTTGACTCCAGGATATGTGTAAGGACTAGGCGTGATCCAAATGCAGGTAGGATTACCCTTTTACTATGAGACACATAAACCATGCGTTCTCTCGTTTCTTTTACTCGGCGTAATTGGTCAGGTTGGGCGTTTATGAAAATCTGGTATGGGTGTCACACGAGCATTTGCCAGCCACCATCGAGAAACTGTATCCTAACCAGGCTCAATCTGGATCTAAAGCTACGGTGAATGTTCGGTCACAGTCAGGTCATATCGGGATGAGATCTCTCGATCGGAATTGACTCCCTTTCCGCAGCTTCTGCAAATGAGCCAATCGTCCCGATTGAAGTCAGACCGTGTAGCTGCCGTATTAGATGCGTAGGTGAGTTAATTAGCTCTTCTTTAGTGGCCCTTAATTTGCGCCTTCACTTATCACGAACAGTGGCGTAGCCAGAAATTTTTTTGTTCGGGGAGGGGGGCGAGGCTCAACCGTACTTTGTGTATGTTCGTGCGTGCGTTTGTATGTGCGTGTATATGTATACATATTTTCGTGGGTTTAACCCCCCCCCCCCCGCTGGCTATGTCAGTGATCACGCGAACAACCAAAGATATCTGCACTGTGTTGTTTGAGTTGTAACATTTTGTGGAGACTTCGCATGATGCATGTCACGATGATTGCATCCAGAGTTGGCCTTGTGAACTGCTTATCTTGTAGAGGACTGGGCATCCAGCAAGTCGTCTGATCCACTTGCATTGTTCAAGGGCCCCAGAAACGTTTTTTAAAATTTGTGTAAGTGTTTAGGCTTATAGCATTCTGAAATCATTTGCACCACGAATTAGATGAAGCGCTTGCTGTCAGGCAGCTATGTGCAATTGGCTGTTACCCTCCTCCTCCTTCAAATTCCCTAAGTGGTCGTGTTAACAGAGGATATGTGGCCATCAGGGCTCAGTGAGTGAATGCCGGTAAGTGTGAATGAAAGTGACTACAGTTGAAAGTCGATTTAACGAAGTGATGACCACGCTCGGAATTATTTCGTTGAATTGGAAATTTCATAAAATTGAGAAAGATTTTCCAGTCCTTCGAAATATAAAATTTTAATAAAGTGACACCCGAAAGCTACCACGGCATTGTTTTTGCCTGCAAACCCGCGCCTATGTATCTGAAGAATTTACGAGGAAAGCCTGAGGGAGGCCAAGACATAAGTGACAATGTCCGGGGCAATGCAGGCCAGGTAGACAGTCACGGGAAGTTATGACGGGCTACCGATGTGTGATGATGCGGAGAATGAATGCAGTGGATTGTGCGAGAAAGATGCTTGATGATGATCAGGGCTATTCGTCAAATAAACTATGAAATAATCCAAAGCAACCACTGCCGCCTTTAGCACCATTCAGTACGTAAGAGCGCTACCAACTGCAGGCATGGCGTGCAGCCTCGTCATTGTAAAGCTAGGGCCATTACTAGGCCTCCCAGATGTTTCAACGCAATGACGTTACAGCGCACGCTTGCAGAAAACCCCATCTCGATCAAAAATAGAAGAAAATCGCTGCTTTTTCACTTGATTATTTCAGGAAAGACATACCTGTGTGTGTCAGTGGGACACACACGTCCCACTTTTCTGTCTGCAGAAAAATTTCTACCACATCACCCGTTGCAATTAGCACGACGCTAAGTTGCTCTTATCATACCTAAGTCGTCGTAATCTCGAGGAAAATTGTTTTATAGTGCTTTCAAAGGGTGGCGGTAGTGCTAAAGCGGCGTCGAAATTTGTCCGGTTTTTTATGAGCTTCTGAATTATTCGGATAAAAGAAGTTAGCATTCGAAATACCAGATAATTTCCTCTTTTTCTGGTTTTCTAGAGGGGTGATCTTAGCTCTCAGTCATCATGTGTGTTTGTAAATGTGTGTAGTTATTCGACCAATAAATGCATCGAAACACAATCTCCTGCGAAATTGCGACGTTCATTCTAAGAATAATTGTGGATGATGATGCGTGAGAATAATTTTCTTGATACCATATTCCTCTTAAAAAGTGGACAGATATTCAGGGATAAAGGCAGTACTCCACAAATTTGACAGCCAAAGAGGGGACGGGAAATGCATCAAAAATGGTTGGTGTGTGTGGTGAAGTGAGCTTTACAGGAACTGACCACAGAGCTCGCGAGTGGCACAGTTAAATGTGGTGTTTTACTGCTGAAACTGAGGTGTGCACAACGTTTCTTGGCACAACTTTCCGAGCACCAGTTACCTGGTGCTGGGATCGCAAGATGGTGCCTTCATGAGTCAGTGCGACAGTGTTTTCCCACTTTTGAAAACACTCTCACGAGTCAGCGGGACATATGGGTCCCATTTCTTTGAAGTAAAGTACTGGCCTGATTTTGATGAAATTCGTTTTATACTGTTTCTCTGTGGTTTATATCTGTATACCACAGCCGGTTTTTATATCGTGTCAAAAATATAGGTGAACCTACAAAGGTTTAAATCGGGGTCGGTGGCCAAATTAGTTCATTGATTCTAGTTGATGACAACGCTGAACCCTATGGGTACCTGCTGGGGAATGGAAATTTCTTCGTTAGATTTGGAACTTCGTAAAGTCTGGTTTCATTAGAAAGTGTTGACTGTATAAACGTGATTGCTGAGTTCGATTAAATGTGAGTAGGAATATAAGTGAGTATCGACACACTCTTTTATGGCAAACACTTGTACAGGAGTGCAAGATGACAATCGCCCACTTGTGGGGCAATACGTTCACTAGTGCTGATTTAGTACGTGCTGATCCAGTATGGCTTACTCCAAGTAACAACTTGCTGGTGGGCTGTGTCAGTGGTGTGCATGCACACGCATCACCCAAGCATGCAGTATGCCGTAATTTTATCTGATTTCCACCCAACAACAAAATGTTGATAGTCTCAATCTGGATGGAATGAGATTGTGAATCTCAAGCCTGGTTTAGTTCAGACGGGGGCAAAACGTAAACAAGCTTTTTGTGCCATGCTATGAATGTGAAGGAAGCTCGGGAGGTCAAAACGCTAATTTCACCGTAGTGCTTATCGTAACATCAGCACTGCTTTGGGACATAGAATCCTATCTAATTAATAAGTCAGTCAATGTGATCAGTCAGTTGAAACATTTGGAAGTTGCCTGGGTGCTGCATGGGCTTCTGTTGTCTTGTCTTTTATCATTTGTCTGAGTTATAATCACTGCTTTACGGTGTCATTTCCATCAGCCCCTCTGCAACGTTGAAACATGAAAACTATGGCTACATGCAATCTGGTGTATTGGTGCAATATGGTTCTTCTTCATTATTTGTTGCAGCAGCAACAGCAGCAGCAGGAGGAGGCGATTCGTCAGGTGATCAACCAGCTGAAGGAGATCACCGGCGTTGAGGATCCGGCCATCTTGAGTCAAGCCCTGGAGGCCAGCCGCACGGTCTCCGGCAACTATGACCTCACCCATGCCATCAGTATGCTAGTCGAAGAAGATGGCGGACCCTCGGTGTCTCAGGTGGGTGCACTGTCTCTCTGTTTGCACGCGGCAATCAGGAAAGTCTGAGGGACGCGAACAACAGTGTCAGGTTGGCAAGTCATGTTGGAACGACAATACTCCCTGCTTCTCGAAGGAACAAAGTGCTCTGCAATAGTGTGGTCACCTATTAAAGGAAACACCTAATTAGTATTCAAATAAACACGGCATATCAGCACTGCAGAGGCCCTCATGGTTGAAGAAGGCTCGTAAAATTGTCGCCTGCCCGTGCATAGCTCCGAGCTATGGAAAATTTTGTACAGATATTTTGGAGAGAAAGCTTCCCAGCTGTTGAAAACTTGCCCTGATCAGAGATTCAGACTTGGGACCAAGGCCTTCCTTGACCAGTCGCTCTACCTTCTGCGCTAACCAGGAGGCTGGCAGTTTGCAGGGGGAGGGCAAATTGACGGTGCGAAGCACACTGACACTGAAAATGGCAAATTATATCTGTGGAAGACTGTAAGCAGTAAGTAGGTTCATGAAAGCTAGAGGAAGGTTCCCTTGACTGTATAATTAACTTTGCGAGGAAAAAGGTGCATGATGTGATGCACTGGGCAGACCTAAACAGTATTTTTGACTGTTTATGCTGAGCTGTATGCTGTTTATGCTGTTCAACTGTTTATGAGTGCAAATGCTGAGCTGTAATTAAATCGTCAATACTAATTTAAGTGTTCTTTTTAAAGTTGGCTCTTAGAGGAAATGTTTTTATAGGGTTACTGACACATTTTTTTTCAATCATTCATATTAGTATTAAATGAATGTTCGGGGCTTGCAAACCTTACAGAAAATGCTGCCGAGACTTGGAGCACCCCAAATAATTTAACACGAGTTTTCTGCAACCAGTTTTTATGTTGAGGTGATACTTTATCGCAACGCTGAAAGTGCTCGCATCGCAGTGGTTACACATAATGACCTTGTGGAGCACCGTTCTGCTTGCTCCATCTCCATCGTTGGTCTTACCCTGAAGGAGGCAATCTGGCAGCCTAGTGAGTGTGGCAGAATGACATTAGTTTAGCCCTACTGTCATGTGTGACCTTCTGCATCATGACATTGCGATACAGTACTACTTCCTGGCACGAAACGAAAACAAACCTTGTAAAAGCTATTGTATTAAATTATTTGAGGCACTGTGATGATTTTTAGCATGTTTCCTGTTTCATGCTGAAAATGAATAGCTTCAAAGACGTGTCAGTACCCTTTTAAGCTTGGGCGAGGGTTGCGTGGGTTTTGCAATCGCCTCTCACCTCACTGTGCGCAGGTTGGTCAGAGGCCGCAGGTGGCAGGTGACGGGGCTGCGGCGGCGCCTGGCAGCCATCCTGGGGCAGCCACTTCCCCGCAGAAGCGCCCTGCCAAGGTCATTGACCTTACGGGAGAAGGGGACGACCTCCAGAAGGCTATTGCCCTCTCCCTTCAGGAGCAGCAGGTGGGGGGGTCGCTCTAGTATGCTGCTACTGCTTGACCAGAGAAAATCCAATTCACTTGCATTCAGATTCTATCAAAATTTAACTGGTGGCAAGCAGAGTGAGCATGTGAGAAAAAGCTGCAACAGTACATGTGTGCATCTTCTTCTTGAGTACTTGTACTGTTTGTCACCGCAGCACTCTGTACTGAGTACTGATTACAGTTGCCACTACAGCACAGTATGCAAAGAAAAATGGATTGGCAGAACTGAGTCGCTCGGTTTATTGTGACACTCTGAAAGAAATGTCGATGCCAATTGAAGCTTGTCTCATTCTCAAATGACAATCGTCGTCTATGCTCATTGTCTCGTTTAATGACATGCGCCCCGTACATCCAGATTGCAAACGGCACGCACATCATTGGTGTGACACAGCATCCTGGAATGAAAAGCTGCGGGCGCATAGTTATCAGAAAAGAAAAAGCAAGCAATACTGTTGCTTGGGTAAATAATGTATCCCAGAGAATGTAAACTTTCCTTAGAGTAATAAAAACCAGGTTGAGTCGCTGCAGGCAAGGGAAGCAAATGAAAATACTATAAAAAAAGAGAGGCTGAAAGTGGAAGACAAACCTACAGCGCTATGTGGCTTATGCGATGTTCTAGCAGCTGACCTACGGTGGCAGTTGTATCCTCACTCGCTCTATTGGTTCTTATGTATCCACACTTTATGTAGCAGTGGTAGTGTTTGGTCGTGGCATTCGTTGCATGCACTCATTCTGTGTGGTGTGGCCATATGACGGGGTGTTGAACTCGTGTGTATTGATCTACAGGTTAGCATATTTGGGCTGGTTATTCTCATGCGGTCATTTCAGAGTCTTGTCTGTCCGGTTGGTTTCTGCTAGTGGTCGTTGCATTTCAGCAGTGCTGTTTAAGGCCACGTGCAGCGCGTTTTTTCTCCCAAGTCAGAAATGGCAACATGCTGACGGGTTTTTGCCTGATGACCACGCAGGTTTCTTTCTGCGATCTTTCCTTGGATGCATAAGTTTACATTTAGTATGTCATGAAACCTCAGTGAGCTAGGAGAGGTTAAATGTACGTGTACTTGTTTGTGCTTTTCATTATTGCTTTTTTGTGTGCGTCATGCAATTGTGTGCGTCATGCAATATTGAGTCATGCAATTGCGAACTCTCACAGACTACTACTGCTGTAAAATATTTCTTGTCATGTTTTCTTGGCATTTCTTACATGTGTTGTCATGACTTGATTTAGCAGGAGGCATTCAATGAAAACTCTGTTCGAAGAAACATTCCAACATTGAGAATATGCTGCATGAGCAGTAGTGATACAGAATTGGAGTTTTCGTCATTGTGTTGCATTTTGCAGTGAAAGCTGTTACGAGATCACAATACCCAATATTGGTGACGTTGTTGTCCACTGCCGCCAGCGGTGTCCATAAGTGCTATCGCGCAAAATAAGAAAATATGAAATGAGAAAAAAAAAATATCCAGAATCAGATGGGAATATCCTGGGCAGTAGTTTTCTACCACAGAGCCATGCTGGTGCTTGATACGCCTTCCCAAAAGGACCCTATAGAGGGGTCATGTCGAGCAAGGAATTGCTTTAACATGTGTAATATTGCGTGGTAGAAGAGTAAAATAACAACCAGGCCTCACATAATGTGAATTGCGCAACAAGTGGGTCATTGAATGCTTCCAACCTACAGTTAAACCTCGTTATAACGAAATTGAAGGGCCGCCGCGATTTGCTCGTTATAACCAATATTTCGTTATAGCTGCAGCGGGCATTTACTGCAAATATTATGCGCTGTACTTACCCAAAACAAATAGCGGGCGAAATAGCATCTCGCCGCACGCTGGTACGCAACAAAATAACTGCATTCCGCAAATAAAAAGGAAAAAGTCACACACCTATTTTATTGCACCTCAAAATACACAGCTCGCATTTCAAACAGCCGTAGCTGCAAAGAAGTCCGTAATTGGACGTTGCTGCATCTCCCTGATGCGAACGATGACCCGCTCAGCTGCAGCTGCAATGTTCATGCCATCTTCGCCGCCCTCGTGAGCGCCGTAGTAGCGGCGCAGTACTCCACCGTGTCTAATGCCTCCGATGCTGTCGGCACGTTGGACGCTGTCGGCACGTTCGTCGGCAGAATCATCGTCGCTAGTCTCATCCGGATCGTTGACAGCGCGCACAATGTCGTCATCCGGGAGCTGTTCCGTTACCACCACTTCCGAGTCCACACTCACATAGTCGCAAAACGACTCGCTGTCAGGCACGACACCGGCGTCACGAAGTGCCGTCCATGATGCTGTGACTTTGTCTGATGTGGCAAAACCGTCTGGCACAGCGGGTTCGTCTAATAATGGCTTATCGCTGGCATGTGGTGCGGCGGCAAATGAGGCATGTCGAAAGCAATTTGCGATCGTGGTCGCCGTCACACTCATCCATGCCGCTTGAAGCATTTCGAGTGCAGCGTACAAGTCAACATTGGTGTCCCGCTTCATACTCATGTTGAGCAGGAGCCTGTCGATCAGGCACTTGCGGTAACCTGCCTTCAACGACATAATCACGCCTTGGTCAAGCGGCTGTATTTTTGCTGTGGAGTTGGCAGGCAGGAACAGCAGCTTGATGTTTTTGAGCGCGGCAGCGGTGTGGTGGGCGGTGCAGTTATCTAAAACAAGGCACACTTTGCGGTTCGCCTTTGCCAGCTTCTCGTCCCATTCGCAAAGCCATTTTGCAAAAATCTCGCTGGTCATCCAGGCTTTGCTATTGGCCGTGTACTTGACTGGGAGCTGCCTCTTCCCCTTAAAGCAGCGGGGGTATGTGCTTTTGCCAATTACGAAAATTGGCAGCTTCTCAGAACCAGTCATGTTTGCACAAAGTAGCGCAGTGATCTGCAGCTTACTTTGTTTGCCGCCATGACACGGCTCACCTTTGAGGGCTAAAGTCTTGTGCAGCAACATCTTGAAAAAGAGAGCAGTTTCGTCCGCGTTAAAAATGTCCTCCGCGCTTGTATGTTTCTAGCAGCCGCACAATGTTTTCTTTCGCCCACTTTGTAGCCTCTGCTTCGTCGACAGATTGAGATTCGCCGCAGACCACTGTCCCGACAATGTCATGGCGCCCCTTGAAGCGTTGTAGCCAACCCGAACTTGCTACGAAGTTGTCATAGCCCATGATGCAGGCGAAGTCTCTTGCTTTTGTTTGCATAACGTTAAGCGCAATACTGAATCGACGAGGACGGGACAGGGAGTGACACACACACAAGCGCTAACTTTCAACAATGGTTTATCGTGAGCCGGATCACTGCATAAATACATGAAAATTGCGGACATCAGGCATGCGCAAATGTGAAGGATCTAGAAATGACAATTCTTTTCTGGACAATGATAATGAAGATCATTATCAATGAAGTCATTTCTAGATCCTTCACATTTGCGCATGCCTGATGTCCGCAATTTTCATGTATTTATGCAGTGATCCGGCTCACGATAAACCATTGTTGAAAGTTAGCGCTTGTGTGTGTGTCACTCCCTGTCCCGTCCTCGTCGATTCAGTATTGCGCTTAACGTTATGCATATGTCGCACCAACAAGGCCAAAGATCCACCCTTGCTTTTGTTTGTAGCAAGGCGCCGCTCATCGGCAAATTCACGGCCCGCGTGTCCAAAAACCATTCAAAAACGGCCCTTTCGACCGCTTCAAAGGCAGGAGCCCTCATCCTTTTAGCGCTTCCTTTCACGCCACGTGCAACAGCGTCGATGATGGACTGCTGCTTGCTTAAGATGGTGGACAGTGTACTCGTCGATACGTCAAAAAGTCTCTCGCCACTTTGCTTTTCTTGGTCCCCGATTCGACGGCTTTTATCGTAGCGGCCTTCTGATCTAGCGTTATACGCTTTCGCTTCTCGCCTGGCGCATTCATGTTGCTGGAATCACGAGCGCAGCACGATAAAAGCACGACAAAGGCACTGCGGAAGCACTAAAGAAAAACACGCACGCAAAAACAACATGGCTCATGTCAGCGAGTGACAACACTTGCAGTGGTTGCAGGCAGGCGCGCCGCGGCCTTGCGCACCGAGGCAACCGAGGGGAAAGTGGGAACGGGCTCGCGGGCGCAGAGATTGTGAAGAGGAAGGGGCGCTCTTTTCTGCAGCCCTTTAGGGAGCACAACTCAGCGCCATGAGGAAGGAGAGAGGGGCAATATAAAGAAGACAGAAAAGAAAAGGGCGAGCTGTTCGCGTGAGTTGCCGAATCCTCGGCTGTCGGCGATAGCCAAGCGGATGCCAAGCGGCGCACGTGCAACGCCCTCTCCTCCAGAAACAGCGTGCGCATGGCGCGCCCTGGCGCGCAGTCAGCTCTGCGCGCCTTGCTGGAGGATGCGTGGCGGGAGTTTTGAACTGCTAAATAGTTGTCGCGTTGCGCACCATCTCAAATTCGCATTGTGCACTGTCGTGACATCGGCTCAAAATTTTATTTCCTAACAAAATTTGTTCGTTATATCCCATAACAGGTAAATTTTACCTCGCTAAAACGAGGTTTTTAATACATTGGTTTCTATGGGGACTTTCAAGGGGAATTACGATTTGCTCGTTATATCCATTATTTCGTTATAGCCCATCTCGTTATAACGAGGTTTAACTGTATTACAAAGGGCAGCCATAATTATTAGTCATGAGCCACAGCACAAAGTGCACAAATGCCTTACAGATGTGTAGTGGGTACCATGCTTCTCCGCAGAATGACGAATAATGGCATAGCGGGTGCTTCCTAACTTCACAAAAATTATGATTTATGGTGTAGTGGGTGTCCTGCAAGCATACTTGGATTAGTTGCCCCAAGAGAGTTTAGAAAGGGCTCTAGAAAGGCCGCTCTTCCAGCCTTTGCTGTGACTGTGCTGCATGCTCCATGCAGGCCTGGCGCTTTTTGTGCCGTTGTTGCCATAGTGACCTCTCTTTCATCTTGTCATTGTTGTCAGCCCAGCTATTGCTTCATTGTCTGACTATTGTGGGGCCAGCTATTGGTTCCTTGTGTGGATCTTTTAGCATTTGCATTGCAGGGTCCTATACGTTCTTTTGCTTGTTCCAAAACTTGGAACTCAAGGGGTATCCTTGTTTCCACGAGTCTGTTCACATGCTGTTTTATTTGAGGCAGCTTGAACCGATAGATTAATGTCAAGTGCGTAGATCTTCAATGCCGTTTTAATCTCATAGACCGTAGTTTACGATACTGCAAGCACCCACCGAAGTTTGTCATCATTTGACACCTCTTTACAGCTGGCATCACTACTGCGCCTTCAGCAACCTCATATGTTTAAAATAATATTTCTATAAGTGAGGTCATAGTGCTGTTACACAGAAAATACTGTGAGGGGAACAAGCAAGGGCTTTGCATTTTTTTCTTGAAGTGTAAAATTCAGGCACATGTCATTGTCGAAACCATTGAATTATGAATTTCTTGCCACCAAATATTGGGGGTGTTGTGCTATGGAGGATGCACTTAACAATGAGTAAATGTATTGTAATACTGACAAGGTTGCTTATTAGACTTTTAAAAACCAAGGGAAGAGCATCAGTGTTGTTTGAGGCTATCATTTGAAGTTGTTGTTAACCAGCTTTGTGGAGTTGCACTCGTTAACTGTGCTGTGGGGTGAACTGTTCCAGTAAGTCGTGCCAGCTGGCTGAAATGACTTACTAAAAGCATTTGTTTTGCCATGCAGGCATTGCATGCTGAGTGAATTAATGTACAAGTAGGTTGACAATTGTTTGTTGTCTTGGAAGTTTATTGTACACCCATTCCTCGTTCCATACTCTGATAGAGGTAACCATAGTTTTTGAAATTAGCATATTTGAATATTAAGTGCAGGGCAGCTTGCATAGTTATAAACGGTAGGAGGGATCTCTTGGAAAACATGGGAAAATAAACTGTAATGAGGCTCATTCTTTTTGCATTGTTATCAAAACCTGTTTACGTCGATCTGCAGTTCTTGCTGTCCTAATGACGTGCTTGTAATGGTGCCTTTCCGCGAGCGGTCATCCATTCTGTTTAGTAATGGTAGCCTTTCACCATCACTAGCAGGGTAGATGGGTTTTGTAAGAATTAGCTCTTTAATTTATCTTTAAACTGCCTCGCATGGTGGAGCCACAAGACCATACAAGGTCTAGCGTAAGTAGTCTTTACGCCTTAGTGCAGGTCATTATAGGGCCTTGTGGGACCAAGTGACTAAAAACAATTAGCCATTCTTACGCGAGCAGTAGTGATGCAGAACTATCGATGGTACGATCGATACTATCGATAGTTCACTCACTATCGAACTATCGATGGTAAAAAAAAATACTGATAGCGCTATCGATAAGTAGTTTGATAGTACTACCGATATTATAAAATCAACCGCGCGAACTCTTTGCAGTATAAACTTGGTTCCCCAAGTGTGTGGAGCAGGAGGAGCAGGGTGAAGGGCAAAAAAGTTGACATGCTTGTGCCTTCACCAGAATTCTTGGCCGATAAATAACAATTAGGTTGAATTATTCAAGTGTACAGAAAACGAGATCGTTACAGTTGACGGTACTGTGCGGCGTCAAATTTACATTGCATTTTGTGATTTCAAATAAAGATGTCAAGAACTAGGTTGGTTAATTGTAAGGTGTAAATCGTTACTTTTGAATATGAATTTATTGGTGGACAGATTCCCGCATTTTCGCTGTTGAAATAACTTTTATTTTGCCAAGAAATTGCTCATAAATTAAGTGAACTGAGTATTGCTGAGAGTATAGGCTATCGCAAATGCTTTTTGGCAATATCGCCAGCCAGCGACGGCATAATTATTCAAACCACTATATATAGTAATCTTGGTCTAGTAATACTATTGACGGTACTGTCTATTGCACTATTGATAATACTATCGATAGTAGTACTATCGATAGTTTCTTTCCACTATCGATAGTTCAAAAGAAACTATCGATGCTATCGATAGTCGATTTCCCGATAGTTTATTACTAGCGAGCAGACATTTTTGTTAATCTGTGCATTTATATGCAATGGGAATTAATGCAAGTATAATAGGAATGGTTTTGTATGTAAACACATGTTGTGTAGTCTCCCAAGTACGCAGGCATGTCGGTGCTGCTTAGAAGTGGGGACACTGCTTTCGCTTTAATCCGAAGGGGACATATGCTGGAGTGTCTGTTAGTGAGGGTGCCCAATGTCAAACGTGAATTTTTTTTCTCCCTAGCAAGCCTATATTTGCTTAGCAATGAAGTCAATATGACCAGCTATTGGTGAGGTTGACACCTTTCCACACCACTGTGCAGGGTCTTGACAGAAACTCTTAAAACAGCGATGCCTTTCTGGGATTCTCTTTGTCTCACTGCAGTAGTCTTCTAGCTAGCTTGCATTTCCTTTCCGGAAAATTTGGCACTCGCCACTTTTCTATTGAGAGTGCTGTGTCATGCTGATCAGCATGCAAGCAGTTGGCGATCTGGAAGCACCGGGCGTGTGGCGTTTAAGCAAGAAAAAGCATGCAAGATAGATGACAATTATTGTTGCGGGACGAAAAGGCATGCCAAGAGGATGCGTCTGTCTTTAGTATGTAGCTTTCCACTGGCAGCTACATCAGCAAATTGAGAGTTGCACACTTGAGTGCTCAACCCTTTAACATCTGGCTGCACTCAAAATATCTCGCAAACTTTACCAATTTGCATCGACGAACGCCTTGGTGTAATCGCTAGAAATGTGTATCTGTGGTTGCGCACCCAGGTGGCTGGCGTCTCTGCGGAGGAACAGGACATCAGCCGTGCCTTGGAGCAGAGCCTCGGAGGCAAGCGCAAGCGGGGTGCCGAGAACTGGCTGGACCCGATCAATCCCAACGACCGTCGGCGGCAGGGTGATTGGCCCGTGGGCATCAAGAATGTTGGCAATACCTGCTGGTAAGGGGATTGGCTCGGATATTGTCTAAAGAACTACCGACATACTACTCCCATTGCATAGTCTACTGTTGATGGTCACGTTCCTCTGCAACTGCTTTGCCAGCTAAGATACTGGCAACTGTTGAGAAGCGCCCATTTGAGGATTTGCGGAAACGACAGCGCATGCACATGCTGCGGCCGTTTGCTGATGTTCTTCGATCAAACAGCGCCAGAGTAAAACTACAGACCTACAATGTACTAACTCTTCTAATGAAGTCCGCTTCCCGTGTTCTGGCTTGCATATTTTTGTATTCTTGTGGTATTCATAATTGTATTGCAATAGCTATTATGTGGACATACTTGGCATGCTTTTGCCATCGCAGTTGGCACTGCCGTGACGTTCCGTATAAAGTCCAAATTGATAACATCAGCCCATGCATCGTATGTTTAATTTGTGAGTGAAAGCTTGTGAGTGCAGTGATTGCAACATAGGCGTCTACGCAAGCGTCTGAGTCAAACGACACACCGTGTGGTTGGGTAACGAACAACGCTGTTCCCTTTATTAGGCTTTTTTATATAGCTCCGCACGTGAGGGTGCTGTGCGCACCGACGCGTTGAGGAGCACATAGAACGCGGCCCGCGGCCAGCGCGTCTGCTGTTAAAACAGCCACACATGTTACATCTTCTTTCCTTTCAGTAACAAACAAAAGAAAAGGAATGAAACGCGCACTCCACAACAGAGAGACATGAAGAGAAGTTATGGCACTTGACGAAAGTTCGCATCGTATTGCAGGCGTTGGGGCTCCTTGCGCTGACGGGTCGACTTGCGGTGGTCTGCTTGCGAAGCCTCACATTGGGTGAAGTCATGTGCGCAGGCTTGCGGATGACCACCGAAACTTGGTGCAGTTGAGCCATGCTGCAGTAGCTGAAGCTGAGGCTCCTGCCTCTCGTTTTGTTCGCTATTTCCAGCGGTGCTGTTGAAACCCGCCTCTCTCCTGTGGTATCTTTCTTGTGTTTGAAGCAGGTGTTGCCTGTTTCGCCTTAAAAACTTTCCATCCTCTGTCTCCACGATGTGGGATCGGGGAGCCACTTCTTGAAGCACTCTGGCCTTGCTCGACCATCTGTCATCCAGTACACGCACCGTGTCCCCTTGCTGTAGAGGGTGCAACGTCTTGCCCTTGGCCTGCTGTTGACGCTTGAGTACTGGGAGTCCCAGCTCTTCGCTGTATTCTGGAACGTTGGTGCGCAAGCGGCGTCCCTGTAAGAGTTGGGCAGGTGAATGGCCATCCTCCAGCGCAGACACACGATACGACAAGAGTCCTAGCCAAAAATCGTCGTGAGATTCCGTTGTCTTTTTCATGATGCGCTTCACTATTTGCACTCCCTTTTCGGCAAGGCCATTTGATCTCGGGAACCGCGGACTTGATGTAATGTGCTCAAAGTCATATCGCTTGGCAAAATTGGCAAACTCTTTGGATACGAATTGCGGTCCATTGTCAGTGCAAACTTCTATTGGTATTCCGTAGCGCGCGAATATTGCGGACGTTTTTTGTACGACCTCCTGTGCTGTCGTTGTGGCTAATTTTTCCACTTCAGGAAAATTGGAATGTGCGTCAAACACAACTAAGTGCGCTTCACCAGCAAAATGAAATATGTCGATGCCCACTCTATACCATGGCATACTGGGTGTCGGGCGCATAATAAGGGGCTCAGATTGTTGTTTGTACGCATACTTTTGGCATGCGCTGCAAGAACGAATCATTGATTCAATGTTACTGTCCAGTCCAGGCCAAAACATGAGTGCGCGTGCTCTTGCTTTGCACTTGTTTATTCCCAGATGACCGGCGTGTACTTTCCTTAGCATTTCAGCCCGCATCGACTTAGGTATGACGATTTTGCACCCTTTAAGCAGTATCCCGTCGATGACTGACAGCTCAGACTCAAACGGACGTAATTCGCCTTCCACGGTTGTTCCGCACGATAGCTGATGCATAACTTTGTTTAGATAGGGATCCGATAATATCTCGTCTTGAAGGCGACGTTTTGTCGATGGGGTTATCAGGCACGAAGCGACAGAGGCTGCATGAACCTCCACATCCTCCGCAGTTTCCGAGTTAGGAGATAGCACGGGCGCATGGGAGAGCATGTCAGCCAAGAGCAGATCTTTGCCTGGAACGTACTGCAAGTCATAGTCGTACCTCAAGAGACGCACAAAGAAACGCTGTAGTCTGGGCGGCATTTCTCCGATGTTCTTTTTTGCGATTGCCAACAAAGGTCGGTGGTCCGTTTCTATCAATATCTTGCGGCCATAAGTAAACTGATGAAATTTCTCGCACGCAAACACGATACCAAGCGTCTCTTTCTCGATTTGGGAGTATCGCGTTTCGCTCTCAGTTAGCGTTCTAGATGCGTACATGACCGGGCGCCATTCATTCTGGTGTTCTTGCAGTAATGATGCGCCTAAGCCGGTTGCCGACGCGTCTGCCGATATCTTCGTTTGTTTCTTTTCGTCAAAGAACGCCAGCAGCGGCGATGACAAAGCCTCGCAAACACCCTGCCATTCACGCTCATGGGCTTCGGTCCACTCAAAAATAGTGTCCTCCTTAACGAGACTTCGGAGCAACGACGTTTTATCACTGAGTCTAGGTACATACTTTCGAAAATAGTTAATTACACCCAGCATTCTTCTCACTGAATTTTTGTCCTTCGGCGCGGGCATTGCTCGGACGCTTTCAACCAATTCGGGGCTTGGGCGCACGCCGCCTTCACTGATCGTGTCACCTAGAAATGTTAGCTCCTTTTTACCAAACGAGCATTTCTCAGGGTTAAATGTAAGTCCTGCCTCTTCTGCCCTTTTAAGTACGATGCGCAAGCGTTCGTCATGCTGTGCTTTGTCAGCGCCCCAAACAAGAACATCGTCGACGTAAACGCGTACCCCTGGGATGCCTTCAAAGATCTGCGTCAGTGTCTTTTGAAAGATCTCACTGGCAGACGATATACCGAACGGTAGCCTTAAGAACCGATAGCGTCCAAAAGGAGTGGCGAACGTGCAGATCCGTGACGTAGCTTCATCGAGAGGTATCTGATGAAAACCAGAGTTGGCATCAAGCCGTGAAAAAAATCGAGCGCCTGACAACTCGCTTTCTATGTCTTCGCGAATAGGCATCGGGTAGTGCTCACGCAATATATTTTGTTTACTTCTCTGGGGTCCATGCATACCCGTAAAGCGCCATTCTTTTTCCGTACCAGGACCAGGGGACTTACCCATTCGGTGGGTTCTTCGACTTTGGCGATGATGGACGCCTTCTCCATGCGTGCAAGTTCGTCGCGGAGTGGTTTCTTCAGTGCCACTGGCACCCTACGAGCAGGTTGCACAACTGGAATGGCATTTGGCCGGAGAACCATCCTGTACTTTCTTTGTACGCAGCCTGTTCCATGAAATAGATGGGCAAATTCCTCTTCGGGGCCTGCGTTTCCACTGCGTCTGACTGAATCGATGCTTGCTGGGATGATGCCGAAGTCGAGGCATGCGTTCAATCCAATGAGGGCTTGGCGCCCCTTTTTGACGATAAAGAAAGAAGTGTCTCTCGTTGTGCCGTTTATCTGTAGTGCTTTTGTGGCGACACCGAGGTGCTTGATCTCGGACCCGTTGTAGGCAGTCAATACTGCTGTGCTCTTCCGCAACGCGGATGCGTTCGAGATGCGTCGAAAGATGCTGAGAGGGATCAAGTTGGCCTGGGAACCTGTATCGACCTTGAACTGAATCTGACAACCAGAGATGATCCCACGCACTTTCCAGTCTTTTGCAGGATGAGTGGTTACTCCACAGATGCTGACGTGAAGGACATCGAAGCTTTCTTCACGATCCTCTTGAATGTCGTGGACTTGAGAGCTCGGGCAGCACGATGCAAAGTGATTCTTCTTGTTACATGCATAGCACGTTTTTCCGTAGGCTGGGCATTGACGCGGAGCGTGCACGCGATCACAATATTTGCATTTGCGTTTCTTTACTTTGTCGCGTTCACTCCGGTACGAGGCATCAACCTGCATGCGCTCGTTCGCCCAGGCAGCATTTTGTTGCGCCGCTACTTCAGCTGCTTTGCACATGTTCTCGGCCTTCTGAAGGGTCAAGGTTTTGTCTTGCAGCGTCTTTTCTCTGACAGATTTGTTATTTGTCCCAAAGACAATTTGGTCCCTGATCAGAGACTCTTCCAGGGACCCAAAATTGCAAAGTTTGGCTTGCGTCCTTAGATCACGCGCAAAACGCTCGAATGGTTCCCCTTCATCTTGAACTCGCATACGGAAGACATGGCGTTCATACACTTCATTGCCTTGTTCAATGCAATATTCGTCGAACTTCTTCACTAGCGTTTGATAGTCATCTTTGAGCTCACCTTCGGCGAAGGTGAAGTTGTTGTAAACCTCAAGTGCTTCATCTCCCGCAGCGCTCAAGAGTATGGCCGCCTTAACTGCTTCTGTCTTGGGATTGTCTGCTGAGGTAGCCGTTAGGAAAAGGTCCAGTCGTTGCTTGAAGAGCTCCCAGTTCTTTCTGACGTTGCCAGTCAACTGTAGTGGTGAAGGTAGCTTTAAGCCATCCATGTTGGGCTGCCGCGACCACTTCTGACACCATGCAACATAGGCGTCTACGCAAGCGTCTGAGTCAAACGACACACCGTGTGGTTGGGTAATGAACAACGCTGTTCCCTTTATTAGGCTTTTTTATATAGCTCCGCACGTGAGGGTGCCGTGCGCACCGACGCGTTGAGGAGCACATAGAACGCGGCCCGCGGCCAGCGCGTCTGCTGTTAAAACAGCCACACATGTTACAGTGATGAACGCTTATCTAGTAGAGAGGAAACACGCCAGCCATCTTTTGTCACATCCCACAAGGTGGAGGGGCAACTGCATGGCTCCGCACCATGCTCATCCGGGTGCAGTCGCGGGCTCATCTTTACAAGGATCAGCAGGCGGCTTGTACTTCTGTACATGCTGGCCTCACTGCTCTATTAACAATGAAGTGAGACAGTGCAGAGGCTGCTTTGCTCGCCGTGGCGGTTGTTTCCTAATGTGGACGTTTTGTTGAGTTATACCAGGTCTCATGCTGGAAGAGCTGGGCAAAAATCATGCGTGCCCTATCTTGACAGGAATCAACAGACGGCTCGTATGTTTGTATGCACTGTGTTCTGGCCGCTCAGTGTGCATTGAAGCAATAGACGGCATGATGGTCGCTTCACTTACTGAAGCAATTGCATGTTCTTATGCCAGCATTTTGTTGAGTTACATCAGATGGTAGTATGATTAAGGAAGCTGCTTGGGGCCTTACTTCGTATTACACTCAAACTTGTTGCTACCACATTCAATGCTTCACCCTTGTGGTGGAACTGACTGCTCTGTATTAACTGACTTTGCAAGGGCAGTGTCTCGTACGCCCGGGGCGCACGAGACAAAATGTGGCAAAAGCGTTCGGCGCACCCATATAGCCACTTAAAACTGGCTTGACTTGGCTTGAAGCGTATAAATAGGTGGCGGCAAAGTAGCTCGGCTGGAAATTTTTTTAGGCGGCTTAGGTGGTGTGGTTACCGTAGAGTTTCTCACTAACTTGTGAAAACTCTATGGTGGTTTGTTCTCCGTGGTGGATGACCGTGAGCTGTGTGCGTTAGCGAGAACCGCCTCTGCCCGTGGGGACGTGGTCGACGTGGTCGCGTTGTGTAAGAGTAGAAGGTGATTCATATGCAAGTCGTTGTGCTTTTGTTACTTCCTGCGATGTCGTCGTGTTCAGTAGACGCTTTTATGAGTGCAACGTTACTTGTTGGTAACGTCAATATCCCAAAGTGTTGGCCGATTGATAATGAGCTGTGCGAACATGAAATAAAAGCCATGTGTTATGCGATTTTGCGTGGATGTGTGGTAAGTGCGTGTGTTGCGTGATCGAGGATCGATCGCTATCAGTTGGACTGTCATTTGGGCGAATTTGTCTTGCGTAACTGCGCGCGACCGATATGGAATGCGCAAGTTGGCAGCGACGGGATATGAACAGGCGTTCGCCCGACGTTATTGACCGAGTGGCTGTTTAACGATGCTGTCGCCGATGATGACAATCGTTTTCTAAGCAGTGTCTGTTTAGCTAGTTGTGTACAAATGAAAAGGGAAATAAAATAGATATTTTATTGCAAGGAGCATTGTCTAGCTTACATTCACAACACCTAAACTTCTTTCTAAATGTCAACATTGCCGCAGCACAGTTGTGTCATGCGGTGAAGTGCACGGAATGTATTGCAGTGAAGCATACATAGTACGCGCGCGCGTGTGTGTGCCTTAATTGTACACGCGCCGTCCTCTGTCTCATTAATTAGTGCTGATGCGGTGGCCAGCATCACCACCAACTCCAGCCTCTGTAACGAGCCCATATCAATTTACTTTTTTAAAAAATGTGGCAAGCGATTCGCAAGGCAGTAATTCTGCTAACTTATTGCAGGATTAATTCAAAATTGTTGCATCGCACCCTTAAAGAAGTGCGAAATGCCTATGACAGACCCCAGTGGTACTTCAGATTTCGTGCCTTCACATATATATGCTCCAAAATGAAAATGATTATTAAGGAAGTATATACTTAGGCTAGGTATAAGAGATGATCATCAATATTTCATTAATTTTCTCTGAAAAGTAGTAGCTTATGGTTCACATTATTGCGTTCTTTCGAGTAATCAAGAAAAATAGATATTGAAGCATGGTCAAAAATTATGGGTGCAGTTGGTCAAGGAAGCAAGTTGAGCTTTGCAAGAAAATGATTTATGAAAACTATGCTGTGCCAGAACTAACAGCAAGGTGGTATCAGGAAACTTATGGTGACCTGCGATTATAGTGTGCGTTGAAGCATCTTACGGGGGCTGCTTCTTGGAAATAAGGGGTGGTAATTAGGCAAGTGCCTGTTATCAGATAGGGAGATGCATCATCAAATCTTCAGAAAATAGCTATCAAGGGGATGCTAAAAATTTCTTGAAGGAATTAACACAACGCAGTACTTATTAAAGCCTCCAATTTAATGAGGTTAGCACTGGGGCTAGCAGGTATCTTAAATGAGCTGGCCACTTTAATAATACCCCTCGTAGGTCAATAATTATTGGATTCACAGCATGGTATGGATGAGATAGGATTATGCAAATGGGACAATTAGAAGTAATGAAATTATTGAATATACTTTGTTAATAATGCCTGGACAGTCTTAATGCAGAATGAGGTTTCTATCAGGGTGAATTTACTTTTGCTAATGCTTCTGGTGGCATCATTGCAGTTTATATTCACTGGCTTCATGCACTGTATATCAAGCACCACTGATGACACTCTGGTTTTTGCAAAGTTATTGTACTGTTTAAAAAAAATAACATCAAGAAACTACATGCTTTCTTACACTCTTTAGTGAATTGTATAGGGGAGGTCTGTGTACAGAATATCCATGGTAATCATTTAACGCTCTGTTTGTTTGCGTAATGTTTGAAGCCTCTTTTTCTATTCAAAATTGCTACGGAGCAAGAAAAATCCAACACCAGAATTGGTACTTGGGTAAAGCAGGTAGTAAGAGCAAGCTCAATCACAAGCCGTTCAGGAGCACCACTGAAGGAACTAATACCTAGAGGGCAAAACTTCCAGTGCACCAAGAAGGGGATGGGAGGAGGGTGCAGGTTAACGTTTCAAGAGGGCATCTCCTCACCATCATCCTTCCCCAGCCACGAACTTGTACTGTCTACGTTTATCAGACTCCTGCTAACACAAGACAGACTAGGTATAAAAGTTGCTTCTTTATTGCAAGATGGCACATCAGACCTTTTCAGAATTTCCTCACCGCAAGCCGTTAAGATTGCCTAAAAGCCTTTCCTTGTGCAGTGTCCCTTTTTTGTTCCCACACAGTTGTCGCAAGCAAAAGTATGCAGCTTGTCACAGGCTAGCTGGTGCCACACAGGGATGGCTCCAGCCATCGTGATGTGTATTCCACTGGAGCTGTCAGACACTGTACATTCATGGTCTGGTGTGCTTGTTTAGGACTTTAAAGATGTAAACAGTGACCACTTCTGTTTTGTCCCTTGCACACTTGCACAAGAATTTGACACAGACGTTAGTTCTGGCTATACTGCCACAGGTGGTAAGTGGTACCTTGAAGTTGTAAACAGTGACTGCTTGTGTCACACACCTGCACAAGATTTTGACAGAGACGTTAGTTCTCGCAATCCTGCCACAGTGGTAAGAAGGTGTACAACCACAGGAACACCATGGCAAAGCAAGCTGAGGTTCATATTGAATATAATATTCCACTTGCAATACAATGGTAATTAAGTACTCTTGCATTCATTTGCAGTGTCAGGCATCACATCATTCTGCATAACCCTGATCTCTTTTACTTATCGTCTACATAGTTTTCTAGGTTGGTGACAGTACAAAAAGAAAAAAATCTTTGTGGGAGCACCACATTTTAATCTCACAAGACTCCACTGAAGCACTTACAACATATGCGAACAGTGATATCCTAAATGTCAGCGCTTTTTGTGCTAACAAAGGTAAGCTGCTTGTTACCTTCGGCCTGTGATCTTACAGGAGCTTTAGCATATGCCCTGTTGTCATCTTGTGTCAACGATGCCACATAAAATAAATAGTTCAACAAAGCTTATTACTCGGCAAGATGTACGTGCATATCTTCAGGGAGGAAATAAAATGCAGAAGTGACCACTCACGACAAGAAACACAGGATATGTGTTAACTTCCATCAATCTTTATTTGTGGCTTTGCCAGCAAATATGTAAGGGAGCAGACTAGGGGTGTGCGAATATTCGAAATTTCGAATATTTTTCCAATAGTGTTTGCTATTCGATTCGATTCGCACTGGAATTTTACTATTCGAACCTATTCGAACTTCCCAAAAACAAATACAATCAACGTCCGATTGAAAGTGACCCCTTTAGATTTTAATATGCTTCACCTCATTACATTCTCGTACTGCGGCAAAGCTTCCTTTCAAAGCTCCGTTACGGTCGCAAATGTATTAACTCAAGAAAACGCTAGTTCCAACATGGAGATGAAAGATCTGGCAAAGTTGGAGGCTCAATAATTGCTGTTTTGGGCCTGAAATTTGGGCAGGAAGTCCGAAAAATCGGACGCCGAAGCTTTTTAGCATCCAAAATTTCAGATGTTCTTATATATCGACGTCTACAAGGCAGATTTGGAACTCCAGACTTGAAAGGAGCACGCCCTTGTCCGCCACATCAGTTGGGCTTCCACAGGAGTTGAAAGAGGAGGAGAGGCTGAGGAAATGACATCTTTGTCTATCACGTGTAAAGTGTTGTCGGCAACACTTTTGAATGCACCAAATCATGTACATAAATAGAATTCGGCCTCTACATTGCCTCATCCTTGATAAGACAACTATGAAACACCATCCGACCAGTCCTTCATCAGCCTAGCAAAAAGAAACACTTTCATGTTGATATCTCGTAAGAATATGCTTACGAATCCTCTCTAACCTTTTTTCTGCGATTTCACTTCGAAGCATTCGAAAAATATTCCAGAAATGTTCGAGAAATATTCGAAAAATATTCTATTCGATTCGATTCGCACTCACACTTTAATATTCGATTTCGCTTCCCACCCAAAATTTTGCTATTCACACAGCTCTTGAACAGACACGTGCGCAGTATGGCAAGGTGCAACGTCACAGCCATTTAACATTAACAACCATCACAAGAGAATGCTCAAGAAACTTTTCTGCCTTTCCGAGTTTCAACAGATGGGTCACTAATACACACATCACTCCTTCCCCATCATGAAATACTTCCAACAGTTCACATGCCATTCTCTCACCACCCCTGCCGCGAATCCTTACCTCATATTTATTCTCAACTGACATGCTCTGCCACTCATGCAACAATAAGACAGATCTTGCCTGTCCACTCTTAACAGCCTGTAAGTACACTCCTAAAAACTCCCCCCCCCCACCCCTCCACCCTCCCATTGGTCATAGGCCAGATGGGTCATTATATTATTCACCTAGCTACACAACTGTGCTTGTCGAGCATGAATATATGTGAACCATTTGCTTTGCAATAAGCAATGAAGTACAACACTCTCTATGAAGGCTTGGTTAAAATAGTTTATGATCATGGCACAGAAGCGTGAACTGTTGGGCTAGTTTGTGAGACATGTTTTGAAATAGAAGAGTGAAACTTGTCAATGTGATGAAAACAGCTACCCTAGAAAACTTGTCGATGTAGCACATCAACAAGTTTTCGCTCTTCTATTCCAAAACATGGCACACAAGCTTTCTCTAGGAAACACGTAAAGCCAACATGGAGAATTATTGCACCAGGAAAATTCCAACACTGCAAATATTCTATGGTGTGCAAATATTCAGTGATATAACACATCGAATTGAATACTGTCGTATTCGGTTCAGTATCCATTATGCGTAAAACTGAATATTTTGTTAATAGCTTACGAATGTTTCAAAATGTTAAGTACACCAAAATAAACAAAAGCTTGTGTAAAAGTATGACAAATTTCATCCCTGCTGGTAGATTATATGCACTCAACATGAGAGCTTATGTAGTGCAGCTGGCTACTTCGCTCTAGGAAAGTGATTTACCGCTATACAATGGCCACTTACCCTTTCTTTAAGAGTTCTGTGGATTCGAAGGGCCTAATTACTTCCTAGAGATGCTGTATTTCTGTTTTAAAATTTCTAGGAGTTCTTATCTATACCTTAAATAGACAGGCAACCAATTTTAACGTACCTGTTTTTTTTTTGCAATGGAAAGCTTACAATTCAGCTTACAATTCAGAGTGTCTAATCATGCATGGCAACATGGGAAAAGGCATGAATTTTTTATCATATTTGTTGCCGATGGAGTCTTATACCACAAATGTTGCAAACAGTGGCCGCAGCTTCTGGTGTTATTTGCGCC